>NC_140585.1:952199563-952252063 GCF_964204655.1 Triturus cristatus
CCCATGATCGTCTACATTTACTTCACAGTATTTTTCCTCAGTTGAACTATTCTACTAAGAAGACACAACATAAAAGCATATATTGAAAGTAAAGAAGATTGGAACACATTTTCTCTTATATCGTCAATAGCTAACCAGAAGATCATGCTTTTTTTCAGTGCTTTGCTTGCACTTCAGTATGCATCCACATTATACCTCTTCTGTTGCTGCCAATCCGAAAGTGTACATATTTGGAATGCATATGTGCCCCATTAATTCATTTATGTCGACATATGACGTCCCTGCTTCTTTAACCTAATGTGTTTTTTACATTTCCCGTGTGCTTCCGTTTTGTGTCATGCCTCTTTCACGTAAAACATATTTCAAAATGCATTATTAACCTTGATACTGAACCAGTGTTGGCACACTTTTGTAGTCTGGTATGTATACAAATTCACAACAGCACATGAGGAATACTATATGCTCTCTTGTTCCTGGGGGCAGGGTCAGCATGTGCCCTCATGTGTGGCACTACCCCTTGACAGTTCAATTCAAACACAATCTGTTCATGGAACAGCGAATGTGCCAAGTTATTAAGAGCAATCACACGACTAAGTGCAGTGAATCCTAGAAAAGAAATTGTATGGTCAGCGCGGGCATCATAGTGTTATTACACGATTCAAAACAGAGAGCCAAAGTTAATGAAGATCATGACTTGGACTCAAATTTGAGAAATCTTGGGATTCCAACTATGGAGCTTCTATCCAAATGGAGGGCAAGAACATGGAAATTCAACACAGCTGCAATGACTTAATAATAGAAATGGATATCTGAAATTGAAAAGATGGAAAGTATTAAAATTGTGGCAAGTACGGGGGTAATTTATTGACTTGCAAGGGAGGATGAAGGAGATTTCTTGGATGTTCTGGAGGAGTTTGTATCTAGCTTGTTGACCTCATAGCTGGTCTGACACACAAAACAATATTTTACGATCTAATGTATTAATTCCCATTGGACACACTTTATCAATCGCACAATAAACATACCATACATAAATTGTAGAAACAAGCATTTTCTGTTAAGTATTCCATCAATTTTTTTAATGAAACAAGTTATTCTGAAGCATGCACTCTAGGAGAATTACGGAGTAAGTACAAGACATCTTTCAGTGAGGGACTTTTAACATGCCATCAAAGTAAGGCAGCATTATCAATCCTTCAAAGCTTCAATTACATCATAGTGGGTAACTACCTACGCCATAGTGGGTAACTACCACTGGGCATTTCTCTATCATATCCAAAAATTATGTTCTCTTTGGGCATACTGACTTAAGCTTTAACTGAATCTAAAATGGAAAACTGGGAAAATAAAAAGACCACAAAATTCCTACACATCACAGCAAGGAGCAAGCTAATCAAATAGTTCTCGAATTGGCTATGGGCTGATTTTGACAAGCATGCATATATGAGAGGTCAATCCCAAGTAAAGTATATCATTCATTTTTTTTTTTTTTTTTGCAAAGCCATTGCAAGACCTATAGCTTAACCGGCTGCTTGTAAATACATTTTGAGCTTTTTACTTTTTTTTTTATCTTTAGAGTTTTAGCCCACTCTGTGACTGTGTGCATGAGCACAGTATCAGTTTTGCAGTTGTGTATCATCAATGAACTGCAATGCTAGGCTCTGCACACCTCCTAGAACAAGCATTGGCTTAGCCAATAAGTCTCGCTTTGGAGCCTTATAAGTGTTCAGTTATCCAGCATAATATCCTTGGTGCAACAACATCACCTGTTGCATGGCTAAACACTTATAAGGTCCCAAAAGCGAGACCTATTGGCTATGCTGATGCTTGTTTTTATATATGTCAGAAGCTGGCTCAGTATATGGTGCACACTTGTGTAAGTGGGCACCCTACACTAATCCAGACAACCCTTATGGCGATTGTAGTGGTCTTAGACAACTTTAGAAAGCTCTCTAAGTGGTAGCTGTGGAGAGCAGCCTTCAGGCTTAGTCCAGAAGGAGTGTAAGGCAGCTTGTTTTACCAGAACATAATCTTATAGGTATAGATTAAGTGAAAAGGAACCACATAGTGTATTTATAAAAATATGTATTTATTATAAGACACTAACACATACAGATATCTCCTAGCCGGAGATATGCTCAATGCACACACTACATTTCAATAGAAATGGGTAAGTAGCACGAAATACACAGTGGTCTCCAGGGGGAGACCAAACAATATACTAAAATAGTGGTATGTAAACCACGAGTCGAGTCAAGTCTATACCCAGAAAACTTAGAAGTGCCGGGGACCCAAGGTGAGTATCTAGAAACCCCACAGAGGTCATGTGCAGTGTGGGAACGCAACCTTGTTCTCAATACAAGTCAACGGGTACGTCGCGGTTGCAATTTTAAAGAAGGACCCTTCCCAGTGGACCCTGAAGGAACCCCATGGAAAACAGAAGATTGGAGAGCCACCCCACCCGTGGATACCCTAGGACCCAGGATACCTACACCAGGGAAGCCGGTTGCATAGGTGCAAATGGGTGTCGGAAACCGTCCTCGAACTCAATGGGAGACTTCAGGAAGCTGCAGCTGCTGTAGAAGGTAAAAGTGTCCGGTGGAACATAAAGGGTGGATTAAAGGTGAAAAGTACCTGCAAGCAGAGGGGACAGAGTCTATGCCACTCATAAGTGACCAGGAGGCACGGAAGACGAATGCCCAGCGATGTTGGGTTCTGCAGGAGAGATTACGGTGACCTTGGAGCTGCAGCTGTCGGGACCAGGCGACGCCGTGGAAGACCAGGAGCTGTTCCACGTCGGATGTCGAGAGCTGGGGGGTCGGTGTCTGCCAGGAGCACCAACAAACTTCGGTAACAGCAAACAATGTGGAAAGCGAAGAAGGTGCAGTGTCTGGACTAGCAAGGTCCAGGTGACTCCCCACAGGCAGGGGAGTCGAAACAGGTCCAGAGCAATCAGGGGTGCCCACAGAAATCAAAGAAGAGCCTCAGCAGGACCCACTGGCCGGAGGCATTGAAGTCGCAAAAGGACCTCGAGCAGCTCACCAGAGATGCAGGCCCACAGTGCAAGTGATGCGGTGAGGACGAAGATCTTAGTCACAGGAGATGCTTGAGGTGGGAGCTACTTATAGCCCGAAGATCTTGATAAAAGGAAGCCAACAAGCCTTTTCAACAGCAAGTCAACGCAGTCCATAGGGGTTCGGTTCCTGCGGCTTCGACTAGGGATACTGGCCTCAAACTTGGTGAGAGGACAGGGCATGCCTTGAGGGATGTGAAGATCCACCACCTGTGTTAATGAGCCTTTCAGAGTCCGTGGGAGACCAGGATCAGCAGACTGATCAGCTTAGTTGCTGTGCCTGCAGATGCAGGGAAGTGACTCCTTCACTTCAAGAGAGAATCCTTCAGGTGTCTTGGATGCCCACAGGTCTTGGAACATTCCTGTATGGAGCACAGGCACAGATGTTGGAGCAGACAAGCAGGGCGAGTAGATCAGGAGCAGCAGGAGTCTTCCCAGTTGCAACCTTGATGCCAAGAGCGAAGTCCAGAGTGCCCAGACGGTTGAAGAAGTGTTGCCTTGAAATGAATCTTGTCCCTACGACAAATCTAGGGACCCGCCCTCGGGTAAGCCCTTAAGTACCCCTAAGGAAAGGGTTGGGATGGTTCAGTGTTCCCTCCCAGGGGAGGGGCCGAACAGTGGGGAGGATACTCCTATGTCCTTTGTCCAATTTCGTGCCAGAGCGGAAGCCAACGGTTCCCTAAGCTGGTTTGAACTGGACTATGCACGGAGGGCACCAAATGTGCCATTCAAGCAGACTGACTGGTGCTGGCAAGCGCCCCCATCCGGCCCAAATACACTAAAACCCTGTCAGGGGGGTGGTCATACCTCCTGTGACAGGATGACTATTGTTCTGCCTTCCCCTGCTCGAGCTTGGCTCAGCAGCAGGAGGGCAGAATCATGTCTCTGGTCGACAGCAGCCATGATGTGCTGTCCAGGTCTAGAAGACTGGTTCCGGGAGCACTGCGCGCCTCCCGGAGGAGCTTTACAGTGCGTGGAATCATACCTCCCACACCGTTTACTGTGTGGGGGTATGATTCCAACATGTTTGATACCAAACATGATAGGGTTTGTTACAGCTAGTTTAGAGATGGTCATCGTGTAAGGACGCATGGCCACTCTGTATCGTAATGGCCGAGGCACTTACAACCTGGGAGAATGGACTCCGAAGGTTACCAGGGTGTCCTGCTCATGCATGGGCACCCTCACACTTAGAACTGAGCTCCCTGCCTTCAGGATTGAAAGGCCTGCTTTAGGGGTAACTTATAGGTTTTAAGTGCAGTTACCTTAGATATAGGGAAACCTATATCTTTCAAAAGTGGTGCTAGTACCGGCTTCCACCGGCTGCAATGGCAGGCCTGTAGTTACAGTTTGAGTGGTCCCTCATGGGTGGCTTAATACATGCTTAAGCCCATGGGGACCCCTGGTGTATCTATGCCCAGGGTACCTCAGTACTATATACTAGGGACTGATAAGGGTACACCAGTGTCCAATCTGGGATGTGCCTAAGTATGTACCATACAAGTTTAGGGGAGAGAGCACAGGTCCTGATTAGCAGGATCCCAGTCAGATTAGTCAGAAACAGCATAGCACCAGGCAAAAAGTGGGGGTAAGCATAAAAGCAGATCCTACTTTCCTACAATATATATTGTTTTAAATAGCCTGGTAAAGGTAGTTAAAGCTTTCCCATAGGTCAGATCCAGAATATTTCGGAAAGGAAGCAAAAGACAGAGTTGCTGTGAAGCAATGGATAGCACAGAAAAACAAGGTTAGGTCGAAAGGAGAATAGAAGACAAAAACGGTAATCTCTCGAAACACAGGAGGCAGAAAAAGTGATTTGTCAAATAAGGAGAGGGAAGGAAAATGTTACACTGAGAGTGGGGACACATTGCTTGAGTATAGCTGCTGAGGTGAATGCATACAGGATAGACACTAGCCACAAACAGGAAATCTGCAGTGCTTATATTTGATTACATGGCTGAGTAACCATTGCTACCCTCAAAATCAAGGCAAGCATACAAATGACAGTATGCCATACCAGTGGTCTTACAACACTAAATTGCATTAAAAAGGGCCCCAAAATGGTTGCCTCAGCTGAAACCAACCATTACTCGCAAAACACCCTGCACCAGTTTGAAATCTCACCTAAATCATGAATATAAAACCCTGTATTTTTACACATTGCCCTGTTTACACTCATTTGATCCTTAATACATAGAGGGTTATCTGGTCCTCTCATGAAAAGTAAGGGTAAGTGGCCTGAATAGTTGAAACTGAAGATAATGTCATATGCTGTAAAAGTAACCGTATAGCACTCTGCAGTGCTTCCACTACTTCTGTTTGGAATGCTCTGGGCCAGTGTTGCCCAAACTGTGGGTCTTTAAATTATGTATTTATCTAGTGTAATTTGCTGCGCTTCAAGACAGAGCTTAGGCTACGTCTTCTGACAAATTTCTGCTTATTTTATTTAGCATGGGGACTGGTGTTTACAAACTCCTCACTTAGCACTTAGAGAAAGCAAAGTTAAGTGAACTATGTGACAATCTTGCTAGGGTACATGAAGTGTCAAAAGGAAATGTTATAGGATGTCATTTGTTCGTAATACACAACACAATGTAAATACCTGTAAATGAACTGTACATATTCAGCAGTTAGGAAAGCAAAAATGAAGCCCATTCTGAAGTGTGATGGAAATGTAACCCTTTCGCTGCGGCGGAATTCCCGTGGCTCATGACGGAATGGTTACGTCATGAGTGGGGAAGGGGTTAATAGGATCAGAACCAATCAAGACACTTTACATGGTGATGCACAAACAATAAATATTCCCTGAAACCCAATATCCACACATTATCATGTGTGCAGTGTAGTTTTATTAGTTAAACTGTATGTTTGTGCAAATGTAATGACCATTTCAATGGAAAATATGTTGTCTGTAAATGACAATGTGCTACCACATGATGCTTTAGTTACATAAAATAAAAATTGCCCGCCTCGTGTTCACTAAAGCCATGTGGGTTGTGAAAGTTTGTCTTACTAAAAAGTGGGTTGTGGTTCTAAAAAAGAGGCACTGCTCTAATCACAGGAGACGTACTCCTCACCTTCACAGTCCAGAATAAACGTTTAGAATAAATACATGTCAACCAATACTTTTCACTCACTAAATATTCTGGGTTCACTGAAGAGTAAAACGTTTTGGCATACGTGCTTGTATTTACCTAAATGACAACCTTGTTAGTAAATGTTGAGCGTACACAGTTTGCTCACTTTGTCTATTGTTATCAACAATGGAGTATCTAGTAAAAAATATTTTCCTTAGAAATACATTTTTCTGTTATCCCGAAAGTAGTATTACTTTGCTGACATAAATGTATTTTTTCTTTTGACCTCTGTTTGTGCTTACACACCTTTGAGCGGTCGAAAGATTTCATGATATTAGCTGGGGCCTCCTCACGGCTCCAGCTCCTTAAAAAGGTGTTTTTCACCGGTATTTTATCTTCCCATTATTTACTCTGGGTAAAGGTGCCTGGCATGATAGGTTCCATCTCATCATCTTTTTCAGCAGCATGGTGCTGCTACTTGAAAGTGCACCTAAGGAGCAAATGACAGGATGTGAAATTCGATCTAGCCACTGGGATGGATGAGATGTTATCCCGACTGGTGATAATTCCAAAGGATAACAAGCATTTGCAATGCAATAGGTCTCGCTTTTAGAGCAATTGGCATTGTAAATGACAGTGTCTTTTACAGATGTTTGAGTTTCGAGTGCAGTGCCCTTTGAGACCATACAAGTGTTTAGACATGCATATTATCCTGGTGTGTAGTTATAAAGCGTCCAGTTATAACATTTTGTACATATTGCAATAAACAGCTTGAAAGTCATGCAGCGCAAATGCCAGGAATTTCCAAATGCTCCAAAATCTCCAAATAATGAGAACATTTTGCTCTACACGGCAAACAAATGTACTTCAAATTTGCGCACTCGGTTACGTAGTACATTTTGTGTGAGTTTTTTTGTCCACTCAGCATTTTCTTACTGTCTATTGTCATGGCAACATATTTTTTTGGGCAATTACTTTTGTATCATCTTACATAAAAGATTCAGGGACAAAAATAAAAACTACTTTAGTACAGTCCATTCAGAACTCTGTTGAACTTAAATGTATCACGCTGTCGCTATACACAGAAAACGCATCGATTTCCCCAAAGTGAAGCAACCTAAGTTAACACCAAAGAGTGTGAAGGCTTATTTGAAACAAATGCAGATATTCAGCAATGTCGACATGTCTGAGTTGCAAGAATTACGTTCCAGACCTGATCTACATAGATAAAGCTTGCTCCATCATTCCTATTATGGGAAATTCGAATTCTCATTTCAAAAGTTTTTATTAAATTTAAACCACAAGAAAGTGGGGTACAGCGTGCATGAATTTATCCGGCGCAAGTGAATTGAATGGAAACCATGCAGTTGTTTAAGCAGTGCTGATCACAGTCTTAAGCATAGATAGTTAGAAGGCACTAGTCCACTCTTGATAAATAGGACCAAAAGGGTCATCAATTTGGAATTTGTTCAGAGGGGACGGACTCTGTCACTGTGAGACTTGTAGAGCCTTCAGTGAAACTTTACAAAAAGAACATTGTAAATATTCTGTAACATGAGACCAAAGAGGAAAAGAAAGAGAGGTAGGGTAGAAGAAGAAAAACCTAGTGGAGGGTCAGTGATCTTTGGTAAGTTTTACCAGATATAGTAATCCATGATGGTATGAGAATGTTGCAGTCCTCATAAGCTGAACAGCTATATGTACTTCTGGGGGGGTTTGTTATGTTCCAAGAAGTCCTCCAGTGATTTCCAAAGTATTCTTGAGGTATGTAAGGAATGTGTCTTCTGAAAATGATTTTTTATCGGCATTTCTGACATGAAAGAGCCAGTCCCACCATGTGTGTATTGAGATATTTTGAGTATTTTTCCACAGTGAGAGAATCCATTTTGTGCCCATTATGAGCATAAGGTCGAATAATTGAAGATCTGTTTAAGGCAAATGGAGCATCTCCGTGGCACCATAAATACCTAAAAGGGCGGTGACGGCATCTAAATCAATTTTGATTTTAAAAATCAGTTGTATTGCTGTTTGTATGCGGTGCCACGGCAGGAGAACATGTTCGCAGTAGTAGAGCATGTGTGGTAGAGCCCCAAACTCTTCCTTACAATTCCAGCAGACATTAAGAGTCAGGCCCAATTTATGTAATTTGACGGGGGTCCTGTATGCACAGTGTATAATCCACAGTCGACTTTGTAATGGTGCTGGGTTGATTTTCCCTTTAAAGGCTGAAGACCAGATGTTCGGGCAGGCTGATATTATTTTGTCCCTGAAGTACTCTGTCTGCGTAGATTCCTTGTCTTGATCTATTTTTTTTTGAGGTGCCGTTTAGGAGAAAGCAAAGTTTTATATATAGGTGACGCTATGTGGCCTAATTTCATGAGTTTTTGTAATACAAACAGGAGGTCAGGGTGAAAAAATATCCCAGCCTCCTGAATGCAATTTTGAATACAAGGAAAATGTAGAAATCTAGTTCAGAAAGATCATATCTAGATTGTAGTTCAGAGAAGGATCTGATGTTGGACAGACATTTAATACAATTAATTCCTTTGTTTACCCAGTCTTCCCAAAATATTGGCAAGCCATCAATATTAGTATGTTTATTCAACCAGAGAGAAGCAAATTCATATTTGGGTAGTTTTGAAGTCCTCATCCTATCTATAGTACGGGGTGTATCTAATGCATATTGAATTATCAGGCTTGAGTGTTCTAAGTTAACATGTTTGATATTAGCGATTGTGATTAAAGTGCTCAGGGGAGGGGAAGAAACAAGTTATTTTCCAAATGAATCCAGGTAGGGTTATTAGTCGAGGCCTGGAAGAACCAACCCACGCCTTGTCTTGTTCGGAAAGCCAGTTGATATTTTTGGAAATCAGGAAACCTGAATTCCTTTTGATCAAGTCTAAGTTTCTTCAGAAAGATTCTGGCTCCCTTATTTTGCCAGAGGAAGTTTGACAGTAAATTATCAATTGTCTTTAAAAATGGGGAAATTGATGCACGGGCATATCATAATTTCTAAAGTTTCTAGCCTCCCCTACTAGGTAAGGAATTTTGGCGACCAATCTTTGGTAGCATCTGTAACCTTTAACATAGTCTTGCTTTCATTAATGGTGATTATATCCTCTAGGTCTCTACCGAACCGTATACCTAGGTATTGAATTGTTTTATTTTGCCATTTCAGCCCAGTGTTGTGTAATTGTGGGGAGACACGAGTTAAGTGGGAAGAACTCAGCTTTATCTTTGTTCAGTGAGTATCCTGATACTTTAGCATATTTAAATATGGTTCAAAGCACATGGGGTAATGAGTTATCCATGACCTCTGGAAAGATGCTACTTTTTGTGGGCCTGACCTAAACGGAATTCCTTTAATGCTCATGTTAGCTCTTAGCACTTCCAGAAGTGGTTCTATAACCAGCAAAAATAGGAGGGTGGGGAGAGGGCATCCGTCTCTCGTACGTTGGCATAGTTTGATAGGTTGGGACATGTAGCCGTTGATTCTGACCGCAGCTTGAGGATTAGAGTAGAGAGCTAGCATTATACAGATGAAATCGTCTCCCAGCTTGAATTTACAAAGGGCAGGTCTGAGGAAGGTCCAAGAGACCTTATCAAAAACCTTTTTTGCATTCAGAGCAATGGTTGCAACAGGAGAGTTTAGCAGTTTGGCTTTGTCGAGGGCATGGCGGAAAGTCCTAATATTATCACAGCCTAGTCTTCCTTTAAGGAATTTTGTCTGTGTTGGGTGAATTAAAAGGTGAAGAACCTTTTCCAATCGGATAGCCAATATTTTAGCATGAATTTTACAATCTAAATTTAATAAACAAATCTGGTGGTAATGTTTGACGTCCAAGAGGTCTTTACCCACTTTTAGACTCACAACTATTGTCACCATGGAAGCAGAGCCTTGGATGTTATTCTTTTTTGACAATGTGTGAAAACAGGTTGTGTAAAGGCATGAGGAGAGGAGGAAAAATCCTTGTAAAACAATCCGGCTCTGGGGCCTTTCATAATTGTATTCCCTGAATGGCCTGTAATATCTCATAATGCATTATAGGTTCATTAAGAATCTCTCTGGATTCTTCATTTAGTTTTGGAAGAGAAAGTTCATCTAAGTTGTTACAAGATTGTATTTCAATGTGAGAATCGTGGTGATACAGCTTTTCATAGAAGGGTCTAAAGGCTTCCAGTATCTCATCAGGAGACGCAAGCTTACGACTCGCGTGAGTCTTAGTGCCCGAAATATTTTAGTTTTTTTTTACCAAACTTCAGATAATTAGAGAGATCTTTTCCTGCCCTGTTCTTACTAATCAGCTTTTCAGCTTTCCTAACTGCCATCCATGTATGGTCTCCACTACTCAAGAGTTTGAAAATGTTATTACATTCGTATTTAAGACTCTTTAGTTTAGGTAGGGCTGCTGATCCTTGAGTATGTCTAAGAGTACTTTAAAGATTTTTTATCTTGATTTTCAACTCATTCAGCTGTTGATGATCATTCTTATTCTTGGCTGCCATCAGGTTAATCATACAGCCTTTGATGGTGGCTTTTAGAGCTTAGCAGAACACTTCAGGAAGGGATCTTGAATGTCATTAATATAGTGAATAATATCCGTTTGGATCAAGTAACACATCACTATCATCAGTGATAAGATCATTCTCCAGAGATTCAAGAGAGGTAATGGGGTACCAACATTTAGCTCAAATGAAATGCATGTATGATCCAATATTAAAATCGGTTCAATGTTTGGAGATAATGTGTTTTCCTGTAAATAATCAATCATTGAGTAGCAGTCGTGTGGGAATGAGTAGAAAGTGTATTCATTTCCAGTAAGGCTGTGGATTCTCCAAACATCAATCAGTTTGTGTGATTTTCATGAATTTAGGAGTTGTGTATATGATCTGGCGGGTGTAAACTTCACATCGGAGAGCCTATCTAAGGTGCCATCCATAGGGAGACTGAAATCGGCACCCAGATAAATACCATTATTTTTAGGTAGGTCAGATAAAACACGGTTAGTATCAGACCAGAAGGAGGGCTCATCATTATTTGGGTCATATATGTTGACCACAAAGTAAGCTGAACCATCCTTCTTCGCTGAGATAATTACCCATCTGCCCAATTGATCGCATTGGTATAGAGACAATAAAATATCAGATTATTTATACTTGAGTAATAACCCCCTTTTTAGGTCTCGGCTGCGAAGGCTGCGCTTGCGCAGTCTCGCTCCGAAATTTAATGACTTGGAGAAGAGGGGCTTGAACCCGCCCCTCTTCTCCCCTGTTCTCCATTGGCTGGCCTCTTGAATGCTGGCCAGCCATTGGAGAAGAGGTCAGTCATTCAGATTAGGCCCCGTCCTTTTCGGATCGGGGGGCGTGTTTTTTGCGAGAAGTCTCAAGGAGGAGACAACAGCAAAAAACGCCCCCGAATCCGAAAACGACGCTGCCTTTCTCCGAGGCATTTCTGTTTTGCCTCGGAGAAAGGCGGTGGTGTCTTCAGGTGCCCTCGGCTTGTTGTAAACGCAAATAGTAGCTTTAATTTCATGAATAAATATGGTTACTCAACTAAATAATTATTAGCCAAGCGGCTTTTAATATATGCATTTAAGAAATTTGCAAACCATCTTAACAGCGATTTTACAAAGCTGTAAAATTCATTTATAGATAAAAAAAAGTTTAAAGTACAGAGAAGAGAAATTGCACTTCCCGTTCGGTTTCTAACGACGTATTTGATTACTGTGTAGTTTATTTTAAATACTTTTCCTTAAAAGATTGAGGATTCACGTCTTCCTCGAGTTGGTCTCCTTTGCTCAACTCGAAGGCTGTCGTGTTAGTTCCTTCTCTATGTTGGCAGCTCCACATGTTTTGTTGCAGTGACGCGAGTTTCCTGCGCCTGTCCAGGTGTTCAACAAGCTGTAGCAGGATTTTGCAGGACTTAGTAGATACCGGTACCGTTACCATTGAACCCTTCATGCTGTATCCACCCCCCGATTTTAGCTCTCCTCCTTCTGGTTTTCTCCCTCCACCCCCTAGTTTCAGCTCCCCGCTTCCCGGCTTCTGTTCCCCACCCCCCCACCACCACCACCTCCACCCCCTCCTCCACCTCCACCTGAGCCCCCTTGGGATTGTGGGTTCGAGTCCCATCTGGGGTGGATTAATGTCATTTTTCCTGCTTTTGCCTGGACCGAAGCATTATTGAACCTACCGATTTGCTTACTGCGCAGGGAGCCCAATTGAAGGTCGAAAGAGAGAAATTATAAAGTGAAGTGTTACTGAGTCTGACTGGGAGATATGTATTTGCGCGAGAGGTAATAGTGTATTTCGGAATTCTACGAATTTAAACAATGTTTGTTTGAACTGTAGTGTTTTTTGGTAATTCCTTCAGAGATCTGTTTGTGTGATGGCCTGTAAAACGCCGTCCCCACACAATTTATGTGAACTTCCGCGTAGACTGAGCCCCGCAATGCCCTGAATTTTTAACCTTCGTCTTGCTTGTAACTCAGAATGTTTACAAGATGGAAGTATGCGGAAAAAAAAATAATAATTGCCCTGCGCCTGCGCAGGAGCACTTACTATAGGAAGGGTCATGGCAACGGCGTGAAATATAGAGCCCCAGTGGCCTAATGGATAAGGTACTGGCCTCCTAAGACAGGGATTGTGGGTTCTAGTCCCATCTGGGGTGGCTGTTTAAATCAGTGTTTTTTAATGTTATTGGCAAGCGTCCTATTTTGTTTGAATCTTCAGTCTCGTGCACTGCAGCGTAATGGATTCGATCTTCAATCGCATGAACTGCAGCGTGATGGCTTCGTTAGGATTCCGGTAAATTCTATTTACACAGACTTTAATCATCCACAGCAGTGGTATTTTGCACCTGACCGTGAAAATATTTATTTAAGATTATATATTATTCATTCACTCGCCCAGGTAGAAATCGTAACTATACGCCGCTCAATAGGGCTGAAACATGATGGATTAACCTGTTCACTTAAGCGCTGACATTTCAAACTTTGATCACCGCAGCATGGGTATTTTTGAAGACTGTATGTACTTGTTTTATACCTAATAGCAACGAGTGGGTAGACATCGGTTATGGAGGAAGTAATTGTAGCTTGAGATTTCTGACCGTAGTAAGTAGTCCCAGTGGCCTAATGGATAAGGCACTGGCCTCCTAAACCAGGGATTGTGGGTTCGAGTCCCATCTGGGGTGGAGCAAAGAAGTGTATTTTGCAGTTTATCCAGTTTTGTCAGGGTCTTCACTCTCATCTTCATTAGGACTGTAAAGTGGGTGAAGGGGAAGTCAAATGTGTACCTCTAGTAGTTGAATTTCACAATATCAAACAAGAACAAGCATTTACAATGCAATGGTCTCGGCATTGGTAAAGTTAGAGCTATTGGCATTGCTCATGACATTATTTTTGTTTTTGTTTTTAAAACATTTAAAGAAACGGCATTGTCATGAGCAATGCCAATAGCTCTAACTTTAACAATGCCGAGACCGTTGCATTGTAAATGCTTGTTTTGTGTGTGCCAGGGAGCTAAAACAATAATTAATCCAAGTATAATTGAAGTTTACTTCAGCTCTAGACCCTAGTCTAGTTTCCTGAAGAATATCACCTCGAAGCCCGCAACAATAGTCTAGTATTTTTTTTCTGTTTAACAGGGTGATTCAAACCTTCTGTATTGAGTGAGAACACTTTTAGGTATTGCTGAACATTAGCTGACATGTCTCACAATTATGGTCTGTATAGGGAATACTGAAACGGACTTGTTATCAAGGAGGTGCAGTGTTTTACACAGTCGCTGTATTAATGCAATGTGGGAGGTACGACACAAACGTGACCTGGCACAGTAGAGGGAAAGAGGATATACAGAGAAAAGAGTAACAAGCATTTGCAATGCAATAGGTCTCACATTCATTTGTCTTGTGTTTTAAAACCTAAATAAAAGGCATTGTCATTTACAATACTACTAGCTTAAACTCTCGCAAATGCGAGACCTATTGCATTGCAATAAAGGGCCTTCTCGACCGCTTGTAAGGTTGTAAATATCCGAGGAAGAGACCGGCCTGCGACTTCTTCATAGTGATAAATAATGCAATGAAGAAGATGTGTAAGTGTTGTAAATCATACAGACACAAAGTGTGAAGTGAGAGGTACATATGATCCGAGTTACAAACACTAATAAAACGCCCCAACACCTTTCGCTCTGTGATTACACTTTCACGGCTCAGGAGGAGGACCGGGGGGGGCGCTATTTCCTGCCCTCTCCGTGATTTGAGTGTGCAGTGTGTCATTGCGTAATGTCATTGCTATCTTTGGCCATATAAAAAAACACTCCAGATGTAGTAGGGCCTTGACTTCACTTCCTGGTGCAGGGCGGGCTGTGCTTCATGGCAGGCATGGCGGGAGGGAGGGATGGTCTCGGCTGCAGCTCCAGCCTCGTACAATGCCTGTGCTATTACTAGTGAGCAAGAGGTGCTTAGGTGGTGGTATTGGTGGTGGTGGTATTGGTATTGATGGTAGTGGTCGTATTGGTTGTGGCGGTATTGGTTGTGGCGGTATTGGTTGTGGTGGTATTGGTTGTGGCGGTATTGGTTGTGGCGGTATTGGTTGTGGCGGTATTGGTTGTGGCGGTATTGGTTGTGGCGGTATTGGTTGTGGCGGTATTGGTTGTGGCGGTATTGATTGTGGCGGTATTGATTGTGGCGGTATTGGTTTTGGCGGTATTGGTTTTGGTGGTATTGGTGGTGGTGGTAGTATTGGTGGTATTGGTGGTGATGGTACATGTATTGGTGGTGGTGGAATTGGTAGTGGTATTGGTGGTGATACAGGTATTTGTGGTGGTGTTATTGGTGGTGATGGTATTGGTATTTGTGGTGGTGTTATTGGTGGTGGTGGTATTGGTGGTGGTGATATTGGTGCTATTGGTGGTGGTTCTATTGGTGGTGGTGCTATTTGTGGTGGTATTGGTAGTGGTACTGGTGGAGGTATTGGTATTGGATTGGTGGTGGTGGACTTATTGGTGGTGGTAGTATTGGTGCTGATGGCGGTATTGGTGCTGATGGCGGTATTGGTGCTGATGGCGGTATTGGTGCTGGTGGCGTTTGTGGTGGTATTGGTGGGGATATTGGGGGTGGTGGTATTGGTAGTAGTATTATTGGTGGTAGTATTGGTGGTGATGGTGGTATCTGTGTTAGTATTGGTGGTGGTGGTGGCATTGGTGGTGGTGGTTTTAGTGGTGGTTTTGGTGGTGGTGGTATAACTAGTGGTGGTATAACTGGTGGTGGTGGTGGTATTGGTGGTGGTGTTGGTATTGGTGGTGGTGTTGGTATTGGTGGCGGTGTTGGTATTGGTGGCGGTGTTGGTATTGGTGGCGGTGTTGGTATTGGTGGCGGTGTTGGTATTGGTGGCGGTGTTGGTATTGGTGGCGGTGTTGGTATTGGTGGCGGTGTTGGTATTGGTGGTGATGTTGGTATTGTTGGTGGTGTTGGTATTGTTGGTGGTGTTGGTATTGTTGGTGGTGTTGGTATTGTTGGTGGTGTTGGTATTGGTGGTGGTGGTGTTGGTATTGGTGGTGGTGGTATTGGAGGTGGTGGTGGTGGTATTGGTGGTGGTGGTATTGGTGGTGATCTTGGCGGAGGTGGTGGTATTGTTGGTGATTGTATTGGTGGAGGTGGTATTGGTGGTGGTGGTGGTGTTAATAAAATAGGCTTTTGAAAACAACCTGTCGGGTGGTCTTCAGTACAGATGACATGTAACACCGATGTGCTGTGGTCAGATTCAGCCTATTGGCACAGGATTATGTGCTACCTGGAATTCACACGACCTAATTCGCTAATGATTTCTAAATCTATTTTACTTGGGGAGGGTTGAACCCAACACAAGATAATGCCCGGTTAAAGTGATTGAAAGCAGGTGCCTGTGTTACAGCTGTAGCCGAGCTGCTTAAAAAAACAGAAGCAGCTTCAGCTGAAGCAGCGCATGACCGGACTGCAGTAAGAGAAACTCAATAAAGTAAATAGTGCTTACAGACTAAATAATAGATCCCTTGTAATAACCGAAGTAAAGGGGCCTGTCGCAGGGGAGGGTATAAATTAAGACAAGGCCGTACTAAGGAGGGACTAACAAGTCTATTAACGAATCCGAAGGCAGCATTTAGGAAAGACAATGACCCAAGCAAATAAAAAATATGGGAGAAGAGTGGGCGCGGCTTCTCTCCCATACTCTACTAGAGAAGTCTTGCAGATCGAGTAGCATATGCGCGCTGCTGCTTGGCTCGACCTATAAAAACTCAACCCTCAGCCCTCCCAAAAAAGGTCTAACGGCCATCATTATCAAACCAGAGGGGAGAGCATCCCGAGATGTCTCCCAAGGCTAATTAACAGTTGAACACTAGAAACGTATGGGTGCGTAGAGGTTCCGTTCTCGTCATGAAAAGGAGTAGCCGCTCAGGCGAACAACATATTTGAAGCATCATCCCATGTGTGCATAAACAATGGTAGCAATCAATGCAAGTATAGGGGCACTGAGGAAATGTTTGGTGCAAAGTCGTGTGGAAACACATGGGCCAAAAGTCACATCCAAACAAACTAGAAACTACATGAGTGCGAACAGGGATTTGTCAAACGCCTAATAAAACGGGATCAGTCACTACCGGTAAGGTCGGTAATAGTGTCCAGATCTGTAGTCATTTCATTGTTCAGAAATGATCCCACTTACTGCCAGAGTTATTCAACATCGTACATAAGATGGACTATCACCTAGAGTTATGGCTAGTAGTCCATAGAATCCCAAAGTGTTGTAATTGAGGCAACTTGAGACATCCAGTACAAAGAACATCGATGGGGCAAGCACAGCAGGTTGTATCGCTTGGGTCCCAAAAACTGGTGATGTTTTAGTGCGTCATCTCAGAGTTAAAGAAGTTAAAGTATAAGTGATCCAAATGACCCCATAGTGTGGACCATAATGAGTCTCTGTGATTAGGAAGATTGGATTTTAGGTATTACTAGCTGTTAATCGCTCATGCAGAGACAACATTTGGCATACACGTTCGTGGCGGCCATTTTGAGTGCCTGACCTTGATAATCACACTCATCGCTGAAATCGGCGAGGTACCATTATAAGGAGGAGCGCTGTGTCAGGGCGCACTACATAAGTGTCTAATTGCAGTCATCCCCCAAAACTACGCTCTGGAGTGGCATCCGAATCCGCAGATCGCCGCGGGAGCACTCGGTCATCGATTCTTCATGAGGCCAATCTCGCTGGATGCATGACCTCCCCCGCCCAGCAATATATATTTCCTTAAGATTTATGTTTTTTGCTCTATGAAGCTCATAGCACAGAGAATGCTAAATGAATTGAGTGTACCACAACAGATGGCTTGGAAAAGAAGGCTGAAGATAAATCAGTTATCATTAAAATGTAAAGGGTTAAATTGACAAAATGGGGATCCAAATCTAGTTTGCATAAAGAGGAGCCTATAGCAGTTTTAGCCGAAAAACAGAAGAGAAAACTCTTTGGAGGTGTGTAAAGAGAGGTTATATTAGTACTTGGATGTACGAGGTGCAGCTGGTGAAAATAACTCTGGATTGTTGCTCAGACCTACTCTTTAAAAAGGAATTTAAAGTGATGACTAGTGCATGGGTTTTAAAGAAGTACACATAATCCTAGTGAGCGTTGTATCTGAAAGAAACACGTTAGTTAGATTCCTCACCTTTGAATATCCCCAGGCGTCAGACTGGATCCGGAAGATTTTTCGTCAGCAATACCCCTTGCGCGTCGCTAGGCGTCGTCTGCGGCTCCGCGTCCGTCGCTGGCGTCGTGTGCCGGAATGACGTCGTCGGAGTACTTAGACGCCGCCCTCGCGCGCTGACGTCAGTTCTTCTTTTTTTTTTTTCGCGCCAGTAAGCGCAGATCCGGGAGAGCTACCCCTTTAGTCACTTTTTGACTAACTTTTTTGATCCTTTTTGATCTTGTCTCGACTCCGGTGCCGGTAGGATGCCTGGTTTTAAAGCCTGTGCTGACTGTAGCCGCTTGATGTCGGTTACGGACCATCACCGCCGGTGCCTTTACTGCTTGGGCCTCGACCACGACGCGGAGTCGTGCTCGGACTGCAAGGCCCTGACCTCGAAGGCTAGACGGGAGCGGTCCCGTAAGCTTCTCGAGATTCGCCACTCGGCTCCGCGCGCCTCTCGATCCCGGTCCAAGAGGAGGTCCAAGGATCGGTCGCGGAGCCGCAGCCGACGTCACCATCGCTCGTCGGGATCCAAGTCTTCGGGTAAGTCGAAGCATTCCAAGAAGTCCAAGAGGCGACACCGCTCTTCGGACTCCCCTCGCCGGTCGCGCAACTCGGCCGAGGGTCAGGGTGGTTCCACCCCCGCTGCTCCGGCGGTGCCGCAGGCGCCGCGCAAGTCCCCATACCCTCCGGTCCCTGAGACTGACGCGACGCCGGCGGAAGTCAGTGCCTTCCTCTCGGCCATGAGGAGTCTGGCTCCGCCGTCGACGCCCGCTGGCGCGCCTTCGGGCCCCGCGGACCCGACTGGGCTGCCTTGCCTGCCGGTGGCTCCGGCCCCGGCGCCGTTGACGGCTCCGGCCTCGACGCCACAAGCGCCCGAGGGACCCGTTCCCGAGTCCCCGCCCACGCCGGTCGACCTCGTAACGTCTCCTCTGCCGGCGTCGACACCGGTACCACCCCCGACGCCGACGTCGACTCCGCTCGACGTCGAGCCCCAGTTCAGCCCCACTCTGGGCCCGGCGCCGGTACGGCGTCGATGGACGCCACGTTCGGCGCCGCTGGAGACACATTATGTCTATCGCCCGGCTCCGCTCTTTCCTCCTGTATACCAGGAATCGGATGATGGGGACAACTGGGAGGGATCCGAGGATCCCATGGCCGTTCAGGCTCAATTGTCACAGGACTGGGCAGATGAGCTGGGGGAGGCCAGTGGCCTGGATACCTCTCCAGACTGTGGCTTCGGAGGAGGGCGCTGCTTTCTCTGTGGTGCTGCGCAAGGCGGCCGCAGCCCTTGGGCTCGAGCTGCCTGCCGTGGCTGTGAGGACTAGCGTCCTTACTGAGGTGCTTCAGTCTGCAGCAAGCTCCACTGAGCCTCTGCTGCAATTCAATGAGGCCCTCATTGACGTTCTGCAGGGCACCTGGTCCAAGCCCTCCACAGTTCCTCCTGTGGATAGGAACGTCGCCAGGCGCCACCGCCCTGCTCCGGGCGACCCCAGTTTTCTGTCCCAACACCCTACCCCTGAGAGCCTGGTTATCCAGGCCTCTACCTCCCAATCCTCCTTCCCGACCGCCCCGCCGGACCGGGATTCCAAGAGACTGGAACAGTTTGGCAAGAAGCTGTTCTCCTCCCTTAGTTTGGGCCTGCGGTCCTTGAACACCGCCTGTCTCTTGGACCGTTATTCCCACTCTCTGTGGGATGCGGTGGAGGACGTGCTGACACGCGGTGTCCGGAGGAGGTCCGGACACGACTTACCCAGGCTCTGGCCGATGGGAGGGATGCAGCGCGACATGCTATCCGATGTGGGCTTGACACTACGGACTCGCTGGGTAGGGCCATTTCTACCACAGTGGCGCTTCGACGTCACGCCTGGCTGCGGTCCACGTCATTTTCGGGCGATGTCCAGAGCACTCTCATGGACATGCCCTTTGATGGGGCACTCCTCTTTGGCGAGAAAGCGGACAGTGCGCTGAATCGCTTTAAGGACTCCCGGGCTACGGCCAAGTCCTTGGGCCTCTCGGCCCGCGGTCGCAAACTTCCGCCTTTCGCCCCTTTCGTGGCCAAGGAAGGGGTGCCTCCTCACGTGCGCCTAGCCACCAGCCGCAGAACCAACCTGCGCGCGGTCGCGGTTTCCGCCGAGGCGGTTCTGGAGGACGACTAGGTCAGCCCACATCCACCCCGGCAGCATCCGCCTCAAAGCCTTCCTAGTCCGAGCTTTCAGGCCCATTCCACGCCAGTGGGCGGCAGAGTTCGCCATCACCTGCTCCACTGGCGGTCCATCACATCGGACAGGTGGGTGCTGCAAATCGTCCGAAGGGGCTACTCCCTCCCCTTCGAGACGACCCCTCCAGCCATGCCACCGCAGCACCACCGTATCTCGGGGGATCATTTGAATCTTCTCCACGAGGAAGTTTCGGCCCTCTTGGCCAAGGGGGCCGTCGAGCGCGTTCCGAGCCCAGAAGTAGGTTGTGGTGGTTGTTCCCACTACTTTCTGGTTCCCAAGAAGGGCAAAGGGGGCCTACGCCCTATCTTGGACCTCCGGAACGTCAATGCCGTCCTCCGGAAGGAAAGGTTCAAGATGTTAACTTTGGCTCAGGTTCTAGCTGCCCTAGACCCCGGAGACTGGATGGTAGCGTTGGACTTGCAGGACGCATATTTCCACATCCCCGTCCTGCCGGCCCACCGGCGTTACGTGCGGTTCACGGTGGGCCACGAGCACTTTCAGTTTACCGTGCTCCCCTTCGGCCTCACCAGTGCCCCTCGGGTGTTCACGAAAGTGATGGCGGTGGTCGCAGCTCATCTGCGCAGATCAGGGGTTCCAGTCTTCCCCTATCTCGACGACTGGTTGTTGAAGGCGGGCTCGCCCCAGACAGTCGTCTCCCACCTCCAGACTACGGCGGATCTCCTGCATTTGCTGGGATTTTCCATCAACGTGCCGAAGTCACATCTGAGTCCCTCTCAGAAGCTCCTCTTCATCGGAGCGGTTCTCGATTCGGCGCAGTTCCGGGTCTATCCGCCGGAACAGCGGGTCCGGGATATACAGGCCCTGATTCCCATCTTTCGGCCTCTATCCTGGGTTTCGGTCAGGCTAGTGTTGCGGCTTCTGGGGCTGATGGCCTCCTGCATCCTACTAGTGCATCACGCCAGGCGGCGCAAGCGGGCTCTGCAGTGGGACCTCAAGTTTCAGTGGGCCCAGCATCACGGCAACCTGTCCGACCATGTCTTGATCTCGGAGGGCACTGCACAGCAGTTGCAGTGGTGGCTCACGGACCGCGATTGGGTCAAGGGCAAGAGCCTCTCCCTTCCCCAACCGGAGCATGTCGTAGTGACGGATGCGTCCCTCCTGGGATGGGGTGGCCATATGGGAGAGGCGGAGATCAGAGGCCTCTGGTCTCCGGCGGAGTCTCGTCTCCACATCAACCTGTTGGAGTTGAGAGCGATCCGACTTGCACTGAAAGCCTTCCTTCCCTCTGTCAGGGGAAGTGTTGTGCAGGTGTTCACGGACAACACCACCGCCATGTGGTATTGCAACAAACAGGGCGGGGTGGGGTCGTGGACCCTTTGTCAGGAGGCTCTGCGCCTCTGGACATGGCTGGAACACCAGGGCGTCACCCTAGTGGTTCAACATCTGGCGGGCTCTCTGAACGCCAGAGCAGACGAACTCAGCCGCCGGTGCTTGATGGATCACGAATGGCGTCTGAACTCCGAAGTGGCGCAAGGTCTCTTTCAGCAGTGGGGAGAGCCTTGGTTAGATCTATTCGCCACCGAAGAGAACGCGCAATGTCAGCAGTTCTGCGCGTTGGAATTTCCAAGGCGGCACTCGCTCGGCGACGCTTTTCGTCACGAGTGGAGTTGCGGTCTGTTGTACGCCTTTCCGCCTATACCACTTCTGCCCAGAGTGCTGAAGAAGATCAGGCGCGACCGGGCCCAAGTCATCTTGGTGGCTCCGGATTGGGCACGAAGGTACTGGTATCCCGAGCTACTCAGTATGTTGGCCGATCCTCCGATACGTCTGCCCCTTCGGGAGGATCTTCTGTCGCAGCAGCAGGGGACGGTCCTCCACCCGAACCTGTCCAGCCTCCACCTCCATGCGTGGAGATTGAGCGGCGGCAGTTGATGCCATTTGACTTGCCTCCTGAAGTCTGTGATATCATTCTGGCAGCCAGGCGTCCCTCCACAAAGATGGTATACGCCTGCCGGTGGAACAAATTTGTGGCATGGTGCACAGCAAAGGCTGTGGATCCCCTTTCCGCCCCTCTTTCTGAGGTTCTCCTCTTTCTTCTTTCTTTGGCCCGGCAGGGCTCTGCCCTGGGCACCCTGAAAGGTTATCTTGCTGCCATTTCTGCCTTTTTGCGGCTTCCTGATCAGCCTTCTCTTTTCAAGTCCCCTGTAGTTACACGTTTTCTAAAAGGCATTACTCACACGTTCCCTCCTGTCCCTTTTGTAATGCCTCAGTGGGACTTGAATCTTGCTCTCACCTTTCTAATGTGTGCTCCCTTTGAGCCTCTTCATAATTGTCCTCTTCGTCTGCTGACGCTTAAGACTGCTTTTCTGGTAGCCATCACCTCGGCTAGACGGGTGAGTGAGCTCCAGGCTTTATCTTCAAAGCCTCCCTTTCTCTCTGTTCATCCGGACAAGGTTGTCCTTCGGCCTCGTCCCTCCTTTCTTCCGAAAGTGGTGACTCCATTTCATCTTGGGCAGTCTGTCACCTTGCCCACCTTCTTTCCGCCTCCGCATCCTTCCAAAGAGGAAGAGAGGCTCCACCGTCTGGACCCAAAACGTGCGCTCTCCTTTTATTTGGACCGCACAAAACCGTTCCGGGTGGACGACCAACTTTTCGTTGGATACGTGGGTGCTAAGAAGGGGAAGGCTGTGCACAAACGGACCATCTCTCGGTGGGTCGTTTTGTGCATCAAAATTTGTTACTCCTTGGCAAAAAAGGACCCTCCTGTTGGGCTGCGCGCCCATTCTACTCGGGCCACAGCGGCTACTACTGCTTTGGGACGGGGTGTCCCTTTGCAGGACATCTGTCAGGCGGCGACGTGGGCTTCGCTACACACGTTTGCCAGACATTATTGCCTTGACAGCCAAGTCCGGAGGGATGGCTTCTTTGGCCGTTCTGTCCTCCAGGACTTTCTGGTGTGATCTTGGTTCGCAGACCCACCACCGGGGATGGTATTGCTTGGGTATCTATTCTAAGGTGAGGAATCTAACTAACGTGTTTCTTTCAGATAAACAAGTTACTTCCCTTCGGTAACGATGTATCTGTAAGAAACATTAGTTAGTTAGATTCCTCACCGACCCACCCATCCTCCCCGTTCTGCGAACTGACATCTAGGGTTAAGGTTATCCTTTTCAGGCCCCTAGATTTTATTTTTGGCACCTGTGTCGGTCTTTGCATGGCTCTGCGTTCCTGGTACATGTACAAGAACTGACGTCGGCGCGCGAGGGCGGTGTCTAAGTACTCCGACGACGTCATTCCGGCGCACGACGCCGACGACGGACGCGGAGCCGCAGACGACGCCTAGCGACGCGCAAGGGGTATTGCTCACAAAATCTTCCGGATCCAGTCTGACGCCTGGGGATATTCTAAGGTGAGGAATCTAACTAACTAATGTTTCTTACAGATACATCGTTACCGAAGGTAAGTAACTTGTTCATTTAGCACACAAGCCATAGTTAACATTGAACAAATCTGGTAAACCATTATCATGCTGAAAATAAAATTCCAACTGTTAGATCCATGAGGGGCATTTTAGAGCAACAGTTGAGCTAAAAGATGGCTCTCTTCATGTGCATATGCACTTCCCATCCATTGTTTACAACAACGTACCTTTTTTATCTTAATTTTTTGTAAGAGACCAGCATGATCATTTGAATATACTTTGTCAAGTAAGCACCAAAAGAGTTTACTAGTTGTCTAGCTTTAATACGAGCTTTTATACAGAGGTAAGGCATTATATGGATGAGATTAGCATATCTGTTTCCAGAAAGTCAATTTCCAGATGTCTTTATTAAATAACCAGGAACTTCCAATTGTTGTGAGTTTTGTAGTGATAGGAATAATTGGAGCAGTACTGAGCAAAAGTGTGGCACAGGCCTGACAAAGAAGATTTATATTGTCAGTTCCGATAAACATTTGTGAGAACAGTCTAGTATCTCTTACACTTGTTTGCCTGCATATATTTCTAGTCTCATATCTGCACATGCTTTATTGGATGGTCAGCAACATCCAACCCTAAATGGGTAACAATATTGGGCTGTTTTCTTTTAGATAGCCATATCCATGCACTAGTGGATAATACTGGAATGTGTCATGGGTTTCCCATTTCAGTTCCCTCCTCCTTAGCTGCCCTTTATGATAGCTGTTTTCTTGTGGGAATGCCCAACATATGCAGAGAGTGTTGGTGAGCGGTTACTGGTCACTGAGTGGGCATATGTTGAATATCTATGTGTTCTTTAAAGTCATAAAACTGAAAAGCTTGGGCAATTCAGAAATGCGGCCTTCAAAAAATACATCTCGGCAACAGCTGAACATCTAGCAGGATGAGGCAACCGGGCAGCTCTGCAACAGAGACCTGATCCGCGTTATATGAATGCAATATCTAGAACTACTAAATTTTATTAAGTCGCAGGTATTTAGCACAAAGATATCCATTAGTCACTGCAAGACAATGCATGTTTGTAGATATTCAGTGCTACTGTTATGGGTCAATTCCATTTTGATAAATCAATGGTTTAGATTTATTTTCTTTTTAGTAGTTGTATTCTCCTGAGATAAATATGGTATCCACATTTCTTCCCCTGCAGAGCGTTTTTCCCGACAAACCACACACGTTTATATGAAACAAGAGAAGGTGCTTCTTCATGAGTACTTCTATATGACATTGCTTCATCACATGCAAATTCTGAATTATTTCCTAACGGAACGATTTGTTATTTAAGCAAACCCTGTTTTTTTCTTCAAGCTGTCTTAATAGCGTGAATGGCCTTTGCAGAATGATTTGGTGAAGTTATCAACTTTATTATACCATTGTTATTGTTGTTAATTTGCATTTATATAGCACTCAGTCTGCCATTAGTGTTGCATTAAAGCACATTTTAGTAGTCTGTGGTATAACTATCAAAATGTGTTTCCTGCGGAACAAAGTCTGATCGGTTTGTAGAGTAACCCGTAGGATATGCTAGCCAAGCAACAATTGTTTTAGGCCAAGAAGGACCTTTAGGTAGTTCTCAAGTGCCAGTTTTTAGGTTTTGCCTGTTCCTACCACCACCTGACTCCATGCCCCTTCTTCACCCTGTCACTAGTTGCCTCCCTACTACTTGCATCATAGCTTGTTTTATATAGTGTGAAGTCCACTGGAATGACTTGGAGCGCTTTACATTTGTGGCAGTTACAGAACACAAGGACACATTCATTTTTACAGGCATGGGGAGGTTAATTGATTTGCCCAGAATCACAGGATATTGAGCTGGCACAGAGACTCGAACCTGGTTCCCCAGCTCCAAAGCCGGCAGCTCTGGACGTAACGCCACCGCCTTGCCATGCTCAGTGTTCCAGCTAACTATACTTTGGCACACTGGTAACTGCAATGGGCATTTATCCAAGAGTAAAAACGGTATTAAGTATAGGGAATATAACAATTTGAACTTGTTTATATATATATAGAGCTTAAAGTAAAAAAGCCAAAAAACCCATTGTGCAGTCTAACCACATCATATCATTTTTTTATTGATTTGTTTGTTTTTACTTTAAGCTGTGTAGCACAGCAGCTCAAACCGCTGTGCAACATTTAAAAAATATATTAAAAAGACAGACAAAACCTTTATATCTCGCATCGTGCTAACCTATTGCCTTTGTAACACATGTTCTGCATTAGTAGTTTCGTATCTGGAGCGACCTATCCAACCTTGATAGTTCTACAGTTTTGTCTCAAAACTTAAACTGAGGTGCTGCACAGCTCTGAATTATTTAAAAGACTCCTGTACCAAAGTCTCCAGGTAGGCTGAAAGGACCTTTGTATGGACTCCTATCAAATTTGCTTCACAGATGTAACATTCCAGGTTTTGTTAACCTCTCTCAGTGAGGTACAGCTGGTAGGTTGGCCCGATTCTTCATATACATTTGATCTAAAATTGAGGCATGTAGAATTAATATCCAGAAATATTTGGAGTCTATTTTTCATCTATTTTGTAAATCTGAAAAATAACGTTTTTTTTCTGTTCGATTTTATATTTCAGTCTAATAGCAAAGGTCCTTCAAGTAGATCCTCATCCGTGCTTTCTTCAGCTGTGAATAAGAGAAATTCTCATAAAGGGAACGTAGTCTCTGTAGGAACCCAGAATTCCAATAAGGTGAAGGATGTGAATTCAGTTGCAGCCACTGGAGTATTTGCTCCAGGATTACCAGAAACTGACAATAAAGGAATTGATTTTAACCAGGACAAGACAGGTAACTAAAACGCAATTTTAGTGGCTATTTTTTATATGGAGATGTTTTGCTTGATCTACCAGGTGTGCTGTGCTTTTAATAGATATGCAATGAAGTTTGTGAACCTGTAAAGCATTCAATATATTTGTGATCCCTGTCACATTAAAAACAGAAACCTTGCATCCATGTTATTTTCCTATATGTGGAGAAACATCACATTTGGCAGATTTTTACTGTTAAGTATTCTTCTGGACTGGCCTGCTTTTTTTTTTTGGGGGGGGGGGGGGGGGGGGGGGGGTCTTTTTTTCAACACATTCTTCCTTTCGCGGACGTCTCATAGTATCAAGGGCCGATGCTAAACCATGCATGTGTGCGGCAGCAGATCACTCAAACTCCCTCACTCTCGGTCTGGGGCATATCCATCAGCCATCTTTATTATCCTTGCGTAAATGTTTAAACACACTCCTAGACAAATGACCTTGGGGCTATATAGGTAAATGGCAGGCCAGTCTGCCATGTTATATTAAATTATATTTGTTTAGCTTGGTGTTCGTCTGAGCTTCTTGTTGAAAATACCATAACCACTAACCTAAAGAAGAACTATAATAATAGTAACTGACTAAAGGTAAAGAGTTGTAGCTTTAAAAGCTTTTAATGGTAAAACAAAGTTTTTGTCCTAAGCTGTAGTGGGAGAGAGTTTCAGGTTTTAGCTTCTTCCATGGAAAATGTCTCTCCTCTGAATCTGAAATATTTTGCTTTGGGAACTACATGAAATCCTGGAATAGCAACCAGAAACACACCAGTTAAATGTGGAGGAAATGAAACCTGTAGAGTTCTGGTAGGTAACTTTAGACATTCTAACCCACAGTTTTAAAATTTTGTGCACTGAAGGCAATCTAAAAATTGGAGAGTGGAAGTGATATGAGCCTGCCTTAAAATGCAACTAAATGAATTCATTAACGCACAGTATATGTAGATGATACTTAGAGCTTGTAAAAACAAGATCTCGCTACTTTGGCTGCTTGAACAACTTAAGGGTTTTGCTCAGTAAAGATACTGTACTTGTAAGAAAGCTGATTATTTGCAGTTGGCGGTTTCTCACCTAATGGAATAATAACACTAACATTTCAGGGTGAACCCCAAAGTCACTAAATTCACCTGACCTCAACCCCCTAGTATCTATGGCACAAACAGACCGAGACTTAATTTATGGTAATGATTTAAGTGTTTGGGCAGCAGCAAAACAGTAATTGTTAGGAAGTGCCTCTTTTGACATGATTAACCACCCCCCTCACACACACACACACACACACACACACACACACACACCTTTTGCCTGGTATTGATGTGGTCTCGATTGTAGTGCACAGGGTCCCTGCCAACCAGGTCCCTTGTATCAGTACTTCTTCCCTAAAAACTATTCCACAACTGGCCCTCCAGCCTCCCTTGTAAGTCCCTAGTACATGGAACCTGGGTACCTAGGGCATAGGGACTGAAGAGGGTCCCTTAGAAACTCCTCACCTAGGCCAGACAGACTGTCTTTTTACCTTCAGCGGGCCATGCATACTGCATTGACAATGTCGACATGGCACACTGCCTGTGTGCCATGCCAACTAGCACTGTCTAAGATATAGGTAAGTCATCCTGCTAGCAGACCTTACCAGCCCTAAGGCAATGTGCACTATATCACAGGTGTGGGCATATCTGTTTGAGCAGATATGCCCCTACAATATTGGGGTCTATTCCTTAATGTTGTAAGTGCCAGGGAAGCCATAGAGAGTTCATGTGTTGGAAACCCGACAACTCTAGTTCCACAGCACCATGATGGCTTCACTGAAAACAGGACTGTTTGGAACCAAAGTAATCCTCTCAATAAACCCACACTGATGCCAGTGTGGGATTTATTGTAGCATGTACTCAAAGGGCACCTCAGAAGTGCCCCCTGAAAACCTTGACAACCTACCAGCAGCCTGCCACCACCAGACATGTTTCTGGAGCCCTGGGTCAAGAGCCTCTGCTCTCTGGGATCAGAAACAATGCACATCCTGGGCGGAGGTGTCACACCTCCACTCCCAGGATGGACACAGTACTCTTGAGGGGAAGCTTCAAAGGCCTGCCACCTTTGTAATGTAACCCCCAGCCTCTGATGATAATAGGAGGTTGCAACCCCCGGATTACACCTCCACTTATAGCTGACAAACCGGTGGAAAACTCAGGTGTGCCCATCTCTGCAAACTCCACCCCTAAAGTGGGGAAGGTGAGATGAAGCACATCTTTCAGTCCCTGCCATCTTGAAGATGGGAATATCCCTCCAATCAGGGTAAGGCCTGTGTCCCTTCCCACAGGAGGGTGGCATACTCTGGGTGTAGTTACCCCAGGTAAAGTGGCAATTTTCCTTACCTGCTACTCCCCTAAAACGCCCCTATATTTAGTATTTAGGTGGCTCTCCCAGACCTGAAAACTAGTTCTGCTGACCAAAGAAGAACTAAGAAGACTCCATCCAGCGAAGCGTGAAGATGACTACTGACTTAGCCTCAACCCTCCGGCCTGTCTCCAGCTTCCAAGACTATGCAAAAGACAGTGCCTGTCCTGTAGCCAGCAGCTTCCAGAACCTGAGAAAGACTGCCTGTCCCTTTGATAAAGAACCAGAACTCCAGAGGATCTGTCCCCAAGAAACCTACACCAAGGACTCCTGGTGCCCTCTGGAACCGTGAGTCCTGACCACTCTACACTCAGCGCATCTGGCCCATGTCACGGTTGACCACCGAACCAGTACAGATTACCCAGCGATCCTGACCTCAAGTCCAGCGTTGTCGGACTCCACAACAACGCCTGCAGACTGAATCCAGAGGCTCCCACGACCTCAGCCGGCTCTGGTACAAAAGAGTCCGACGTCCCTCCATCTGAAGCCCCTGGGCCTTGGTGAGCTAAACCAACGGTTCCCCTACAACCCTCCACATCCCAGCTTACCTCTGCTGTCGCTTGTCTCCCTCCGGCAGCCTGTTTGTCCAGCGCAATTTCTCAATTTAAAAGCATTGGGCCCCCAACGTTGAATTTACACCTCGCACCCAGCCACCCTTGTGGCGCTGGTGGTGTATGTTTGGTGCTGCTTTGTGGTCCCCCGGTACTTGCTCTAACGCCCAAAGCTTGCCCCCCCCCCTCCCCCCCCGCAGCCGATTTACCTACCTGCAAGCAGTGTGGCTTTGAGCTTCCCCAGCCACCATTGAAAAAGAATGGGGCAAACTCCAGTTGTGACCTCTGCACCCGGCTGCCCCTGTGCCGCTAATGGTGCAGTTTTGGTACTCGCCTGACCCTTGCCTCTTACTGACCTTTCGTCCCAAAGCATGGAGCTGTATGTTGGGTACTTACGTTTATAACCGCATTATTGTTTTCCTCCATAGGATAACATTAAACTCTGTGCAAATTGCACTGTGCCAACTTTTGAAAGTTTTAAGTGTTTTGTATAAAATTGGTGTGGATCTCCTTTTTGAGTCATGTGTCTGTAATTGGTCAATGTTGTGCAATACTTACAATCCTCTGTGTTAGGCCTAAGGCTGCTCGCCCACACTACCACTAATAGAGCAACTTGGGTTTGCATTGAGCCCTGTACACTTCTTGGGATATCTCTGGACTCTTTGCAAGATATAACCACCCAGTGGTATACCATATACAGAGCCAGCTTCCTACAGTAATAAAGTGAAAACCCTAAACAATAACAATATGAAACGGAATTAGAAATAATAGAGTACATTTTAATAAAATGCTTTCAAAACAACAAAAATCCAAGAAGGGAAACCAGAGGGATGATAGTTTTAAGTTTTAGGTAAATACTTCCTAAAAGCACTAATCCAATGATAGCCTATAGAAGCGGTAAGCTGGGGCCTAGACACAATTTGAGTCCGATCGCGATGGGGTGCAGGTCATATACCCCAAGTGGGATTGTCTTTATCAAAGATTTTACGTTCTTTGTTTTATGGAGCTGAAAATCGTCCAGTGGGTGAAGCCTAAAGCTGTATCTGAAGAAGGTGCAGTGAAGTCGGACACTTCGGCCAGAAAAACCTGCCCTGAGGCAGCAGTGAGCTTGGCAACAAATGGGAGGATAAATCACAGGAAGAGCAATGATGGTAGGAAGCGGAGTGATAAAGCGAATGGGGGAATACATAAGACACCGTCCCCACTCCCCAGCCATGCATCCCCGCCACAAGCAAACAAAGGTGCGGCGTAGCAGGTACGCTCCCAGTAAGGCACACAGCAATTACCCCAGTGACCTACACAGGAAGACCTCTGACCCAGCCATCTAATATAGCAACTAAACACGTGCCCAATGTGAGGGAAGGAAAATGCCAGACAAGTCCAATCAACAGCAGACTACATTCATAGTAAAGAGTGATCATAAGATGGCAGGGAATAGGGAGCAAGGTCGGTCCTACCCAAAGGAAGAGAGAAATGCACCCCTGACCCATACATTTGCCTTTAGCTGAACATTGAGCTTGTCAATAGGATATCAGTGACGTGATACCCTATGTTATTCTGTAAGCCAATCCTGTCCTGTAAGGATTGTGAATTGTCTCCAGTGGCAGGGAATACAGACTTTAGCCACTGCACAGGAGGTGTCGAGCTGGTGGGTGTGAAAGTTTCTATCAGGGATGTCAGTTGTGTCATGGGGATTGGCAGGTGGGAGGAGGGAGTCCACATCAATTGCTAATCGATTCATATTTTTAGGTCTTGCCTACCGAAAGCTTTTGCTTTACTGTAGAGAAACGCCTCATGTGGACCATACCAAACTCCTACACATACTTGGAGGCAGCCGATTGTTTAGCTTTATAGTCACACTTATTTGCTTGCTTCTCATTCAATGGCTTACTTTCCTCTTCTTGTGTTTCTGTCTCCCGTAGCATATCCTTTTTTACCATCCGTTTGATTGGTTGACTTTCACAGCTCACATTTAGGGAGCTTATTTGATCTTTTGCCTTGTGCACTTCATAACAATTGTGTTTTCAAGCTATCTTTCTTGTGTGCTGCTTCCCATTCAAAATACCACCAATGCTTCATGTTGCCCCATCTCCCTCACTTGCTTTGTCGTTTGTGTGCTGCTTTTCCTGTTAGATTCCTGCTCAGCACCTCATGTTAGCTGTGTTGCTCAGCTTCTTTTTAATTTGTATTCAACCTCACCATGTCTGTTGCTCCTCCCACTCCCTTTTCCTTCCCTCCCTCACCTGCGCATCTGTTGCTCCCCCCCCTTGCGATCCATATAATGCTTATAGTTAGAATGTTTTGGAGAGCCCCACAGTTCCCATTTGCTGCCAAGCCACTCTGCTTTCACAAATGCGCTCTTGTACAAGTAAAAATAGTTATTTTTGTTTACTGTTCCGAGTGTTGTCCACCACCTTGGGTGAGTAAATGAAAATAATACAATAGCACCTGCGTCATTCAGTTGGTACATCTATGTGAAGTGACACACGCACACTCCTACGTCTCCATGCACGCTTCTGTCTGAAGGAAGTGGACAAATGAAACATGTGCGCTCATGCTCCCGTCGTGTTACTACCAAACAGCATTTTGCTTTTTGGTGATGCTATACAGCATTAGCAGAACGCATTGGCCAGGCCAATAGATTACAAAGGTGAGACCTGTTGGCTTTGCCAGTGCTTTTTACTTCTTCGTGGATCATAGCCCTACCATCAACTGGTTTTCTCAACTCTACAGAGTGACCACTGCATCCCAATTATGGCTGTCTTACTACAAAAAAAGTGGAGTGTCCTGCCTATTGTCATAGCCAGCATTAGAGCTCAAGACAGCCCTGCTACTTTTTTTGTTTTGTTTTTTAAAAACCAAGGGGCAGAAAGTATCTTTAGTGCTGCAGGTACAGTGGCACTAGTGCGGAACGGCATGTGGAGTCAACTAAACCCCATTCATCACTGTTTTACCATCCTACCTTGTTTCCATTCGGGCCTAGGGCACACTTGCTATGCCAGCGTTTCTTTGGGCCTTGTAACAATGGCTCAATGGAGGGGTAAATTGAAGCAGAGCAGACACCTTAGTTTTGCCTCAGATGGTAAGGAGGGGGATATGGAAAGATGGGAGCCTTGTATTTAACAAAGGGCAGAGGAGTCAGCCCACTTCACAAAGCAGTGGCTATCATTAGTGAAGCAGGTGTGGCGACAAATGGGGCCCGGTGATCTGGGGGGTCCACTGCATCACAATTATGACTGCCTCACTTTAGAAAAGTGACATGGGGGTTATTTTGTCTTTCTAACTTTAGGACGGAGGCCACCCTTGAAGAATTAAAAGGGGGATAACATGTGAGAGCCTGTGTATTTTTGGGTCAATTATTGGTTTTGTTTGATACGTTTGCTGTAACATTTAGTGTGGATTATGAGCTACAGAAACCATACCCTTGAAATGATCTCATGAACCCTGCGCTCAGCCCTGTCCCTCCCACTCCACCTGCCAGTCGTTGTCCTAGTTTTGGAGGGTGGCCCAACTTCAAAACATTTTACTTAGGAGCTCCAAGCCAAAGAATTGGAAAACCTCTGTGTTAAGGTTTGGTTGTGTACTTGACCCTTTCATCATTTCAAAGTCAATCAAATTAGTTTCATCATGTTTTATTACAATGATCACTGTTCACAGCAAATCACAGCTGCAAATGAGCACTGAGCAAGTACTGCATTTATTGGATACTATTAATGTACTGTGAGAGTGGTTTTCATGTGCATTAATTCTCAAAAGATTGTGTATCCACAGGGCTGTTCAGTAGGCTTGATTGCTGGTGCTCCTTCAATCTACCTAACCGTTGAGAGCAGCCATTTATCCATCAGGGTACTGGGGATTTACCCATGCTGCTTATCGCCAGTTCAGTCTTGACACTTGAGAACAATTTTTGTTGTTTTACAAAACAGTCGACTGGTTTTGCTGTCCATGTGCTGATTGCATTGAATGATTTTTGCCAAATGAATCTGTTCTGATAACAGCTTCTACTTTGCAGGTTTTTTTTTTCCAAAAGTAATCTGTTGACTTTATTTATCATAGGTGTACGTCGCAGCACCAGTCTCGATGTTATTCCTTCAAAAGAAACTGATTATTCAAAATCTATGGATTTAAAAATCAATGATACATACGGAAGGAGTAGTTTAGGTGATATGTTCTCTCCTATCAGAGATGGTAAGTTGACACATTTTGATGTTCTTTCTAGAACAGTAGCTATTGGCAGTACAGTTGCAAGTTTTGTTTGCTTCTTTACGCTCTGTGTGATAGCAGTAAACCGGTGGCTCACATTTCCTTACAGTCACTTAATTCTACTCTGAAGCAATCTGGTCCAAGCAGTGGGGTTTGGGGGGGCTGCGGGAATAGTGGGGCTGGCTTACTGCCACCAAAGATGGGCGCTTGACAGGGAGCTGTGAGCCTGGACTCCTCCATATGTGTATCCCTGGCATATCCCATCGCATCTTGGAAACCTAGACGGTTACCCTTGAGGCTGCGGGTACCAGGTGATGGAGCTGTAAGGGAATCGGAGACCTGGATCAGCCGTGCTGGTGGCCGTGCTGCTAGGGTGCTGTGGCCTAGAAGACTGAGCTCCCTTGGGCCTCGCAGTGGAGACGATGGTGGGCAGACTCTTGTCTGGTTGAATCCTGACCCGCTAACACCATTTAGAATCTAATTGCACCTCTGCAGTGACTGGGGACCTTCCCATGCGCTCGCGGCCTGCAGTGCTATCAAATTGGAACACACGCCCTGGCTCAGAAGTCCTGGACCCAGTGACCTGACAGATGCGGGTGCGAAGGAGACACAGAACCCTCACAACAATTGGAGGAAAAGCCACAATTGGGAGGAATGCAAAAACAACAGTTGATGGACAGAATGCAGAACAATGTCATACATTAGCCCCAGTACAGAGATCTGGGCCTAAATCCATCGTTTTTTTGCTCACCATGCCATTCCAGTTTGAACCCAGCCAAATGCAAATCAGTCTTGAACCTGTGCATCATGGGAACAGTCCAGCCCGAACTGCCAGGCCAGACGTGGGTCCTGGGCTCACTGTGCCACTGGAATCAAGCTATCCTGGCTGAAGAAGGGTGAAACCCCGAAACCGGTCCTAGGATGCTTGTTTCCGGTCCAGGGAGGACCTAGCTTGGCAGTTCGGGCTGGACTGTTCCCATGAGGCACAGGGTCAAGACTGATTTGCATATGACCAAGTCTAAACTGGGGTGGCATGGTGAGCAAAAGAATGATAGATTTAACCCAGATCTCTTGACTGGGGGTGAATGTTTTGATTTGTTCTGCATTCCGTCCATCAATTGTGTGTCTTTTACCATTGGGAGGAGGCACACACAGTACCATAATATTGCAGGTTTACCTGGTGCCTCCACAATGAGATTGAGTGCGGCCTGGCTGATGGCCTACCTCATAGGCTTTGGGTTGGCCTTTCAGATATTTCACAGGCTGGCGATCTGCACACATCTGGGTACTAGAGATGTGGGAGACTGCCAAACTTTGTAATATTTTAGTAGGATTCTTCTTGTCTTGCCTAGGAATAATGGACCCGGCATTTGCACATTGTCTTTCATGGAGAGTATTGAACTCTGTCCTTAATTGATTGGAAATACAACATGCGATCGCAACAGACAGATTTGTTGTCACTGACTGCAGCGCCTATTTGAAAGAGACAGTTAGTTATAGATTTCTTGCCTTAGAATTTCCCCCAGGCGTCTGACTGGATCTGGAGAATTTTTCTTAAGCAGTACCCTAGCGCGTTGGTAGATGGCATCGGTCAACTCCGCATCCTTCGTCGGCGTTGTGGTCGCCGGGATTACGTTGCGGTGCCTTCTTAGACGCCGCCCCTGCACGCTGATGTCAGTTCTTTCTTTTTCTGCGCCAGCGTACTGTAGATCTATAGAGGGCTACCACTTAGTCTCTTTTTGGCTAAACATTTTGCGACTTTTGCCGACTTTTTTTTTTTTTTTTAGTCTTTCGAGGGATGTCCCTTCGTTGTACCAGCTTCAAGCTCTGCGGTGCCCGTCACAAGATGTCTGTGACAGACCCGCACCTCGTGTGCCTGTGGTGTCTGGAGAGCAACCGCGACCCGAAGTCGTGCTCCCACTGCTGGGCCATGGCACTGAAAACTTAACTGGAGTGGTCCAGAAAGTTGCTAGAGGCCCAGCAGTTGGCTTTGCGTCGTTCCAGGTCTCGTTCGAGAGGAAGATCTCAAGGCCATTCGCGGAGCCCCCACTCGTTGTCGCACTCCAAGTCGTTGAGGTAATCGGGTAAGTCCAAACACAAGAAGAAGTCGAAGAAGAACAAGTACTCTTCACCCTCTGATGCAACACGAGATTCGGCGCGTCGTCGTTCCAATGCTCCGTCTCCGGTGCCTGATTCAGGGACGTCTCCGCGCCTCCCCTTATTTCCAGAAGCCGGAGCATCTCCTGCCTAGCTTCAACATTTTTATGAGGCCTTACACCTCGTCTTTGGGCAGCCCGGTTCTGCTGGTGCACCTTTGGGCCCCACTGGGCAGGTTGGGGGTCCTGGGCCTTCGAAGCCGGTGGATCCCCCGCAGATCCAGGCCTAGATCCAGATTGACACCGGTCGCTCTCACTCGACCTACCCCGGTGCTGATCCAGACGACGCAGCCCCCAGCGCCGGTCGTGCTCCCGACCAACACCGTCCCATCGTCATCCCTGAGTTGGAGCCGGACCCACGTCGGAACAGACGCCAGAGGGTACTTTTGTTCCCCTGTGCTTCCCTGGTATTCCCTATCGACCAGAGGGTGGTGGTGAGGACTGGGAGGGGTCGGTGGACCTATTAGGTGACCAGCTGGGAGAACCGTACTGGCGTGAGGACCTGGGTTATGCTAGTGGTCTGGACACTTCTCCAGACACTGACTTGCGTTCTCTCCCTACCATGGCTACGGAGGAGGGAGCGTCCTATGCTGTGGGGGCAAGGAGGGCGGCCGAGGCCTTGTGCTCTCTTCGGTGGCAGTCAGGACTAATCTCCTGATAGAGGTGCTTCAACCTGTGGCATCCACTTCTGAACCCCTATTGCCGTTTAACAAGGCCCTCACTGACGTCCTCCTGGGCACATGGTCCAAGCCCAATACAGTGGCTCCTGTGGAGTGACGATTGCCCTCCGCCGGTCCCGGGCACCCCAATGTTCTGACCCAACACCCTTCTCCTGAGAGCTTGGTGGTCCAAGCCTCTTCTTCCAAGGGCGCGTTCCCTTCTGCTCCTCCATATAGGGAATCCAAGAAGCTGGATCATCTTTGGAAGCGTATGCTCTCTTCCTCCAGCTTGGCACTGTGGTCCGTAAATACCTCTTGGGCCGATACTCCATACCATCTTTGATATGGTTGTGCAGGTGCTGCCTCAGTGCCCGGAGGAGGCCTGGCTGTTCTCTACAGGCAGTGGCGAATGGGAGAGACGCAGCCAAATTCATGATCAGATGTGGACTGGATACCACTGACTCACTGGGCAGTACAATTGCCACTTCTGTGGCCCTTAGGCGCTATGCCTGGTTGAGGACATCTGTATTTTTTGGGGGATGTCCATTCAACTTTGATGGAGATGCCCTTTGATGACCATCGTCTTATTGGCAATAAAGCAGACTCGGCGCTGGAGCCTTAAAGATTCACTGGCTACAGCCAAGTCTATGGGCCTCGCTGTGCCTTCTCGCCCACTCCAGTCTGCTTTTCGTGGCTATGAAAGAGGCTCCCAACCATGTCCGGCCAGTCTAGTGACCTACACATGCAAGCTGCCCAGTCTCTGTGTGGACGCGGACGTGGGACCCAGCGACCTTGCAGGTCTGGGAGCCAGTGGACGGGCCAGACCACCCTTCCCACGCCCCGCCCCCCTGCTGCAGCCTCCAAACATTCCTAGTCCAAAATTTCGGGCCCATCAACGACCAGTGGGAGGCAGGATTTGCCATTACCTCCTCCACTGGCAGTTCATCACGTCGGACTCATGGGTTTTGGAAATAGTTCGAAGGCTTCGAGACTACCCCTCCCTCCATGACACCGTCTTTCGATTGCAAGTCGGAGGATTATTTGGCACTTCACCAGGAAGTTTCAGCTCTCTTGACAAAGGGTCCCAGCACTAGAAGTAGGTCATAGTTGCTATTCCCGCTATTTTCGGATGCCCAAGAAGGACAAAGACCTGCATCCTATTCTAGACCTCAGGAGCCTTAACTGCTTTTTCCGGAAGGGGAAGTTCAAAATGCTCATGTTGGCTCAGGTCCTGTCTGCCCTCGACCCTGGAGACTGGATGGTGGCGTTAGACTTTCAGGACGCGTATTTCCATATTCCCGTCTTGCCAGCCCACAGACGCTATCTACGGTTCATGTTGAGCCACTAGCACTTTCAGTTCATCGTGGCCTCCATTGGCCTTACCAGTGCTCCTCAGGTATTCTTAAAAGTGATGGTGGTGGCCGCAGCTCATCTGCGTAGATCAGGGGTTCCAGTCTTCCCCTATCTTGACGACTGGCTGTTGAAGGCGAGTTCACCCCGACTGTCGTTTCCCACCTCCAGACTACGGCAGACCTCTTGCACTTGCTGGGGTTCACTATCAACGTGCCAAAGTCACCCCTGGCTCCCTCTCAGATGCAACCTTTCATCAGAGCTGTTCTAGACACAGTGCAGTTTTGGGCATATCCTTCCCAAGCAGCAAGTCCGGGATATTCGGGCTATGATACCGATGTTTCAGCCTCTATCCTGGATTTCGGTGAGAATGACTGAGGCTGCTCGGCCTCATGGCATCCTGCATCCTGCTGGTGGATCATGCCAGATGGCATATGCAGGTTCTGCAGTGGCACCTGAAGTTCCAGTGGGCACAACATCAGGGGAATCTTTCGGACTATGTTCAGATCTCAGAGGGAACTGCACAACAACTGCAGTGGTGGCTAATGAACCAAGCTTGGGTCAGAAGCAGATCCTTCTCCCTTCACACAACCACATCTAACCATGGTGACTGATGCGTCACTCCTGGGACTGGGTGGCAATCTGGGAGAGGCGGAGATCAGAGGCGTCTGGTCTCCGGCGGAGTGCGGGCTCCATATCAACCTGCTGGAGCTCCGGGCAATCCAACTGGCACTGAAGGCATTCCTTCCCTCTCTCGAAAGGAAGGTAGTGCCGGTATTCACAGACAACACCACCACCATGTGGTACTGCAACAAATAGGGCGGGGTGGTGTCGTGGACCCTGTGTCAGGAGGCTCTTCGCCTCTGGACATGGCTGGAACATCAAGGAATGTACCTGATTGTTCAACACCTGGCGGGTTCTCTGAATGCCAGGGTGGACAAACTCCGCCATCGGTGCTTGGTCGATCACGAATGGCGTCTATCTACGGAGGCGGTGCAAGGTCTCTTTCAATTGTGGGGAGAGCCTTGGTTAGATCTGTTCGCCCCCGAAGAGGACGCACAATATCAGCAGTTTTGCGCATTGGAGTTTCCAAGGGGGCACTTGTTCTGCAACGTTTTTTGTTGCAAGAGGAACTCCAGCCTCCTGTATGCTTTTCTGCCTGTACCACTTCTGCCCAGAGTGCTCAAGAAGATCAAGCGCAACCAGGCCCAAGTTATTCTTGAGGCTCCAGACTGGACACGAAAAGTCTGGTACCCGAGCTCCTGAACATGGCCATCGATCCTCCGGTTAGACTGCCCCTTCGGGAGGATCTTCTGTCACAGCAGCTGGAAACGGTTCTTCACCTGAACCTGTCCAGTCTCCACCTCCTTGCGTGGAGATTGAGCGGCGACAGTTGACAGCTTTCGACCTTCCGCCCGAATACTGTAATGTCATCTTGGCAGCCAGGCCTCCCTCCACTAAATCGATATACGCTTGTAGATGGAATAAGTTTGTGGCATGGCTGGGGATCCCCTTTCTGCCCCTATTTCAGAGTTTTTATTATTTATACTTTCTTTGGCCCAGCAGGGCTAAGTTCTGGGCACCCCAAAAGGCTATTTTGCTTGTCTCTGCTTTACTTCTGCTACCAGATCAGCCATCCTTATTCCAGTCTCCTATCGTAAATAGATTATTTAAGGGCATTACTAATCTATTTCCTCCATCTCCTTTTATAATGAATAAGTGGGACTTGAATCTTGTTCTTACATTTCCTACGTGTGCTCCCTTCGATCCTCTTCATAACTGTCCTCTCAGACTCCTTACTCTAAAGACTGCCTTCCTTGTTGCCATCACCTCTGCTCGCAGAGTAAGTGAGCTTCAAGCTCTGTCTTCCAAGCCCCCTTTCTTCTCTGTGCATCCGGACAAAGTGGTGCTTAGGACAAGGCCTTTGTGTCTACCTAAAGTGGTTTCACCTTTTCATATAGGTCAATCTATCACATTAGACTTTCTTCCCACCTCTGCACCATTCCAAGGAGGAGGAGAAACTCCACCGCCAGGACCCTAAACGTGCGCTGTCATTCTACCTTGACTGCACCAAAGATTTCCGGATAGATTATCAGTTCTTTGTTGGATATGTGGGTGCTAAGAAAGGCAGGGCTGTTCAAAAACGTTCCATCTTGCGATGGGTTGTCCTTTGCCTAAAAATCTGCTACTCTCTAGCTAAGAAAGAGCCTCCTGTGGGGCTGCGTTCTCACTCCACTAGGGCTACGACAGCAACCAGCGCATTGGCACGCACCGTCCCACTCCATATTTACCAGACAGCCAAGTCCGGAGGGACGGCTACTTTTCCCGTTAAGTCCTCCAGGATTTTCAGTTGTGAACTTGGTTTGCAGTCCGTCCTGTGGTGATGGTATTGCTGGGGTATCTATTTCTAATGTAATTTAATCTATAACTTACTTACCTTCGGTAACGATGTACCTGTAAGTTATAGATTCCTTACTGCCACACCCATCCTCCCTGCTCTGCTAACTGATTTCTAAGGATAGGAGCTCCCTTACAGGGCCCTAGTTGCAGCACACCAGTGGTCAGTGTCTTGCATGGCTCTGCGCTTCTGATGTGGAAAGTTGTGTCAGAATTAACATCAGCGCGCAGGGGCAGCGTCTAAGTAGGCACCACAACGTCATCCCGGCTACCACAAAGCCTACGACGGACGCAGAGTCGACCAACGCCACTTACCGATGCTGAGGGGTACTGCTTAAGAAAAAATCTCCGGATCTAGTCTGATGCCTGGGCGAAATTCTATGGTAAGGAATCTTTAACTAACATGTGTTTCTTACAGCTACATCGTTACAGAAGGTAAATAATGTATTCTTCTCTGCCTTATTCTACAATATCTGAACTATGGGGAAATCGGACATTAATCAGGCAAAACTAACTTTTGATCAGAAAAGACCTGCAACACTGTGTTCTAGACCCATCTTGCCTGTGGCGGTACGGTTCGCCTGTAGTGCTGTCCGCAACATGGATGTGGACATGTGTTCAATTGTGATATACATGAAATTAATGGTCAGCAGGTTGATATGAAAATCAACCATCTTCTCACCAAGATGGGTCCGATGAAGGAATGGTTAGATGGACATGCCTATGTGAGGCAGAATGGTGAATTTCGACACTAGTGGATGACGCACCCGCCTTACTAAACACAATAACACGCAAGGAGCTCGACTTTACTAAAATCACAGCCAAAAACAAGGACTTTGCATCACAATCCTGGTGGAATAACATCAGAGTTGCCAGAATAGCTTATACAACAAATTTGCTTAAGCCGAAGGCTTTCGTCAAAACATTGTTGGTTACCCTGTTTGATTAAACTGCCTTTTCTGACTCCCTGATTGTTGTGAAGGTGTATTGATCTCTGGGGCCCAGGCCCCCACCTGGCGCTCCTCCCCGCCCTATGATAGCTAGATTGCTCATTTATAAGGATTGGGGCCCCTTGCTTGAGAAAAAGGCATGCTCCAATTCCAAAGATTCTCCTATCTGAATTTTTCCCTGACTTTCCAGTTATGTTACTGATTATGGTTAATGTTTTTATACAGGGTGACAACTCACTCCCACAGGATTGAAAAATTCTGATAAGAACAAATTTGAGTTTGCAAAATGTTGCAATGACCTGGAGCCAAATAGTAAATAAAAGTGGCACCTATTGCAAGTCGTTTGAATATGATGGGAAGAAGCCAGTGCAGAATTGGCAGTTCTAAAGCTCCTTACCGTACTGTAGAATCCTATTGTGGAATGAAGATAAGCTTAGCCTTCCCCATACAGAGCTCTGTGGGCGTGGCAAAGAAGTTTAAAAAGACAGCATTTTCTAATAAGAAGCCAATGTGAGGATCTTAAGTTGGCTCTGAGGGGGAACCAGAAGGAAGTCTGCATACCAGATGGGCTGCCTTATTCTGAAGTGGGATGTGGGCACCTTCTGCTCAATATTTTCGAATGAAAGTCTCTGGTTCTTAGACTGGGAGTCCTGTGGTACAGATCATTTAATTGTTGCTTTGACATAGTGATATTCCTTCTAGCCGTGGCCCTACTGGGGATGATCAGGCCTACTGTAATCATGGTAGTGAAGTCAATAGCTGTGTGCAGTACCTAAAAATTAATCATTCTGTCTGTTAATATTTCCGTCACATTTAATCTAAGGATGAGTATGCTAAGTTGTCCTTCGGTAAATCTTAACTTTTGTTGATACTTGGACCGTTCCTGACCCTGTCTTATTCTTTTCTGGTTCTAGATCTAGTGCCAGTGTGCTCTTCTGTGAAATGAGTCCTACAACTTGTAGACTTCATTTTTAAGTGCCTGGTTCAATATCACCATTTCAGTAAAGGACATGGGGACTATTTCTGATTTTCATGAGTTTAGGACATTAAAGGTGAGTTTGATCTTGGCAGTTATTTTAGGCAAGCACTCCTTTTCTCTTGGCAGAGACCGAATTTGTACTCCACAATTTTCACTGAGGGATTTGGGCAGTTGGGATCTTGCCTCTACATTTTTAGAGCCAAGTTCCACTAGGAACAGTATTTCTCATGGATGCGTGGTACTTGGTCCTTTTTCACAGAAGGAAAACGGTGGCCTTCTTCATTTCTCAATTGAATTACTTTAGAAGCTGTACATCCTATTCTGATTGGGACGGTGGCCTTGCCGCTTTAAACATATACATCAATATATTCACATAATATAGTGCTAATGCTGCCGTTTTACTTGTCCCTCTTGTCTCACTGGACCATTACTTGACATTCATGTACTACAGCTCGAGGTTTATTTACCAAAATTGTGAGAAAAGTTCTCTTCTCCAAGGATGACACATTCCTTTGCCTGCTTCAGTTTGGGTCTCCTGGTGCTGCTTGTAACTCTTTACTACACCAGGCTGCACTTGTACAGTACACATTGGTTAGAATCTGGTGCTCGTGGTTAGTCTGTCTCCGAGGAGGAAAAAGAAAAGATTCCCTCAAAAGGTTGTTCTGGTAAAGATTCTGATTCTTATTCTGACCACTCCCAACAGTGTTTGCAAGATGAGTTCTCTCTCAACTCAACCAGGTGAGATTCTGTTGTGCCAAAACACTTGAAGGAAGATCACTGAAAAGGTGTTAACACACCAGTGAAACTATATCCCCATTGACTCCCTTTCCGTTCCTTCTTACTGCCAACAAATCTCACAAAATCCTCTTGCCTAAGTTACGAAGTACATGTCCTTAGATGCCATAGAGTAAATGCCAAGTTCAAAGCTAGCTCTGCTTTTAATCGAATGAATGAGCTCCTGTGATTCTGTATCTTTTCAGGCTCTGTGTTTTCATCGAGCACTTGTTTTCCTAATTTTCCTGCAAGTGGAAAGTTACTGGTGTAACATAAACGTTGGCTGACACACTGCCCAAAGTGCTAAGGAAACACTGGGTACGCATCAGCCCAGGAGCCAGAGTTAGAATTTCTCGCCCCTGTGCTGCGGAGTTTCGATAAAACATTCACCCGGCGACCTCTTTCATGAAAATATAATGCTGTCTGGGCTGCCATCTAATGCTGTCATTTCTTGTCCCAGAAACAAAACCTCAGAGTGGGTTTTTTTTGTGTGACCAAACAAAGGAAAATAATGCGCCCGTAATGCATATGGAGTTTGTCATGAGTGCCGGAGCCATTTTCGTTTTCCAGCCTTAGACAAGTATGTGTCGCATTATGATCCCTGATTGGAAAAATGAGTGCCAGAATACCTGCCTTAAGCAGAGCATCCTTTTGACACTGAAAGCCAGCAAGCCCATTCGAGAACTGGGAGAGATGGGTGGACAAGAAATCTACTGATCCTCAGCAAAGACTCTGTTACAGCTTTCCTCTAAAAGATGCCCTATATCTGTGCTATAGATGTTCAGGATACCACATTTTAATGTGGCAGTCTCGTGGCTGTCTTGGGGTGAGAGGTAGCTCTGCATCTCGTTTATCTTGTCTCATCACATTCACCCTCTGTTGTCTGTCCTCAGGCACAGACCATGGTGTAGATGTAAACAACTGCTGAATGATTGAGGTGTCAACAATAACTACATTTAAGACCCCCCTTCTCTCCCCCTGAATTACTTCATCCCTGGCTTGGATATACATATAGCATGGAATGACACCTCAAACTTCTATTCCATAAATGCCTTTGCTTATTTAAAAGCAGCAAAAGCTAGGAGTTTCTGAAGGCGATAGTAAATCTAGTCCGCTTAGCAATGGTTCCACAGCATGGGAACCTGCTCCGAGCCCAGCATCTTCTTTCTGCAAATGATGTAGATCTATGGCTCATCCACCTCTGTTCATCTGGCTGCTGACAAAAAGATAAAGACCAGCCATATTACAGCTCTTGTATTCCCCGACTACGCACACAACCATCACCCTGATCCATAAGTGCCTTCATCATTTCAGTAGGTGGATTATGGCCTCCTTTCTTTTTAACAAATCAAAACACATATTTTCAATCATAGCCCTCAAAAAATATGATGCAAGTTCCAGTCAGTCCTTTGTAAATGCAGTAACTGAGTATACCGCTCCCCAGGCAGGAGTCTGTGCACCATGCCTCCTCTTCTACAATACTTTAACATATTGCAACTAATGTTGGGATAATCATGGTTCCTCTGTCCAAAAGAATAAAGCCTTAAGCCATCAAGTAAAAATGGGTACAAAAAAGCGAGCAGTGAAATATAATCAATTTTACGTTCTCAGGAAACATTTGAAGGTGAACACTTAGTGTGAGCAGCCATCTGAATAAAGTGAATACAAGTCGACCTGTAATATAAGTGGGGTAAATGTTGGGATGTTGCTGTATTTTGTAATACCTCTTTGTTGCTAATACCCCTAATTTTGCCCATATGAGTTTCTGATCATGCTTTCCTTGTAAATTGTAGGTGTAAAACTAGTTTTTCATCCAGTAAGATAAAAAAAACTCACAAAATATGCATGAAATGTTATTGGAACTGCTAGATCTGACATCCTTGGTGTGGCTACCCCAAAGATTTTGCCATCTCCTCTCCTGTTTTGCTGAGCTCGTTTTTGTTGGCCTTAGGACTCAGCCTTAGTTTTTCTCTACTGCAAGGCATACCACTTCCCCCTAAGATAACATTTGGGTTACCTTATTGCATTTAATAAGTCATACTTTTTGGGTGGGAACAAATTAAAATGTTATGTTTAGTCTTTAAAGAATTGTAATTCAAAATACTCTTTAATGATAAAATCAGATTTGAAGCCACAATTCTTAAAATACCACTTTTAGAAAGTTGGCATTTTCTTGTTCTAATCATTTGGTGCCTGTATTCTGGATCAAATGACGAGCTGTAGTTGGCAGTTGGCCTTTGTGTATTCCTCCCAGACAGTGACACAAAGGGGGACTAGGAGTTGTTGGGATGGGAAGGGTGGAGCTGTCACCTACCACAAAGGAGCTGCGTCAGCACATTCACAAAGGATTCCTAGTAGGTTGTCATCTCAGGCCCCTCGGAGTCAGTGCAGAGGAAGGAAAAAAGGTCAAGAACCAGGTGTGGGGTGAAGTCTAGGAGTTTCTTCCACTTCAAAGCTGGCACTAGGTATAAAAATTGGACCCTCAGACCAACTTTTCAGAGCACTCCTGGATCTGTGGTCTTTTACAAAAGGGCTGCCCAGCTGCCAGAGGGCTGCCCGGCTGCCTGAACCCAGGACTGCCAAAGTGTCGCCAAGGGTCAGTTGGTTGACCTCCTGTTCTGAGCTACATGGACACAACCAGCTCATGATCAACGTCTACATCGTAACCAGCGCGAGTCAGTGCGTCTGCAGCCCCAGCGCAGAGGCTTCATCTGAACTTCTGCAGCATGACTCCCCTCGACGCAAGTCCTTCCGTTGCCAGCTCTAGGCCGGTGGCTTCATTGGAACTGATGTAGCACGTCTCATGTCGATGCCGGACCTCGCATCGCAGCATCTGTCAGTGGCTTCACCAGCACAGATCCAGCGCAACGCATCTCGGTGCTAGTCTCTGCAATATGGCTCCAGTAGCTTCATCAACCCGATGCAGTGCGACGCAGGATCACGCATAACAGCTCCTGTTAGACAGGTCCTCACCGCAGCACTCCATCGCGGTCGGCCTGAACTTGTGACTTAGTCCCTGTCCAGCGCAACCAGATAACCATAGTTGGCGCTATTTGCTTCTAGTTGCTATTGCCTCCTAAATCTTTAAAATTCAGTTTCTCCGGTTCTGTTGACTGCATTTTGGTTTCTTTTTCTTTTTTGATTATGTTTTACTCTATTGCTCTAAACTGGTGTGGGATTTTTCCTGTGTGGCGTTTCCTCTTTATTACTGTTTGAGTTCTGTACATATACTTTACACATTGCCTCTACATAAAGCCTGACTGCTTTTGTGCCAAGCTGCCAGAGGGTTAAGGACAGTTAATTTAGTTATTGTTTGTGGTTTGCCGTGACAAGGATTGTGGTTGTTGCTTGGGAAGGGTTTCCCCCAACTAGCAACCCAATTTCTCACAAGTAGTACCTAACGTTTTGCAAGATTTTGCAAATTTGGGTCATTTTAAAAAGATGTGTGTTTTTTAATTTGACATGAATATTGCGACTTGGTATTGACATTTAAAAAATGAGTAGTGTGCATAGCTTTGAATTTAATTATAAATCCATTTTATTTACATTCCATCCTTTAAAGCTTGTCCTAGCTAATTGGCTCTATTTTCTTATTGTAGATACTGCAACTTGTAAGGTAAATGAAGACTTCACAGTAAAAGGAGATGGTATGCAATTTTAAAAACAATCTTTCCTCATTTGTGCTTTTGAAAAAGAAATGCTTAAACAGATTACAATGATATAAAGGTATTAGTTCCTGAACTTGAGCATTAAGTCCTATTTCAGTCTTATTTAGAGTTATGGTTCCTGATCTTCAAAATTTGCAGATTGCCAGAAAAATACTTGACAAAACCTTTAATAGTGATTTAGGAAAAGATGTTCATATACTCCAATTTGAATGGATTTGTATATTAACATGTAGAAAATCATGTAGAAAATGTGTCTATCCCTTTGTCTCAGTGGTTTGATTACGTGATCTTTTCTCAAGTTGTCTCTTCGCAATAGTAGCTCTTGTTTCATTGTGTCACTATTTTAATACACTTTAAGAGCCTTACATTAGTATTGCAATTAGTTAATGTGACTTAATACTCAATTTCCATATTTCTTTGAGTTAGTGAAATTTGCTCTTTTGGCAGAGTGAAAGCTTTGTTTTATTGGAACTAATGAAATATGGGAGGACCATCTGCCAAGGAATTCCCAAAACACCGTAATAATTCTAACATGCCTTAAAATACAGTTGAATAATAATAAAGGGCTCCAGAATAAACCATGCAAGCTTCATATCCTCTCTTTTCTTATTCCCATCTTCAGATTTCCTTTCAGTGAACAACCATTGCTTGCTTTACAACTCCCAGATTACTTGATGGTAATCTTCTTCCTGAATGACAGTAATAATAAGTGCCACTCAGAACTCAAGGCATTCTAGCGCCCTGGCATTTTCCAACTAAAACGTATCCAAATATTTAAGTTTAGGCGCCATATATGAATTTATGTTAGCTGAAATTCATTCTTCAATACCAAGAAATGCCTAGACACACACTGTGGTGATTAGTTACCGTCTCATTCTGCTCTGCTCCACAGATAAATACTCTAGCTCAGTGGTTCTTAGCCTGTGATCCTGGAACCGCTGAGGGTCTGCGAAACCTACTCAGGGGGTCTGCGAATGCTTAGACAATTAATGTTAACAGATTAATAACGTGTTTATAAATAAAGAAGTAAACTGTAAAGTTGAAGATTTTAAAATGTTCTGTGAATATGAAGAAATTTGAAACTGTAAGCAAAAAATTAAGTTAGCATAGACAGATTGATTTTTGGCAGCAGTGCAATTGCATCAAACAGTAGTATGAAAGATGAGTGGCCTCAATTGAATTTAGAGTAGTACCAGCCTTCCCATTGACATTAAGATGTTTATTTTTATATTTGTGAATATTTAATAATTTGTGTATTTGTTTGATGAGAGCTTTTTCCTATATTTTTAATACGTTGTTTTGTTGTTCAAATAATCAAAAATGCTAAAGTTATCGTCTCCGGCTTCCAGTAATGACTCATTGGGGGCCCTTGCTTCTGGTAATAATGCTGAATGATGTGGGGGGTTCTCAGCAGTCAAAAGGTTAAGAACCACTGCTCTAATAGGTAAATTCGTTCACCATCTGTTCACCCCGGGAGTACCTTTCCGGAATAGTTCTATACAGTGATTCATATGCTGGGCAGAAAAACATTGGTCCCTTCTCATTCGTTCCTGGAATCTGCAAATTTCAAACGTTTGCGCTGATTGGCTGTTGAAGCATTTTTTTCTACAACTGCTTTTGCATCCCTTTTCAGTACTGGCGTCAATTTATTAAACTGCTATTAACTTGCATGCCTTTTGGCTGTAACTCCTAGTTGTTTCTACAGTTCCTTTCTTCTAATGACTTCTTCAGAGTTGGTAAATGGATCGTATCATTAGCAATCAAGTTGACTAAGGACTGAATCTACTGTAAAATTAATAAGGTTGGTGGCTCTTCTTTGTCCCTGATATTTAATAGTGTTTCTTTTGCCTATTATCTCTTTCTAGTCCCTTAAAGTGTCCATTAAGCAGATTCTGGGTGCATTTGTGAAGCACCATGGCACTAAGTACTTATAAGTATTCCAGAAGACTCTGTGCACTAATCTCACAGTTTAATGGTCTTTAATGCACTTTATGGAGTATGTTACAACAAAATATTACAGGATCTTAGTTTACTGTTTTTAGGGTCATTCTAATTAGTCATTGGCCAGTAAAAACCTTAAAGTTTCATTTCGGCATGACACAAAAAGTTACTAAGCAAATTTCAAGCTAGCATTACTCGCTTTCAAACATTCAATCACAGCCTGTCTGCAAGAACAAATGCCCATTAGGTTGAACGGCTGTTCAAGCAGGCCTCTTTTACGCCAGTATTGGAACTTTCATAGATTCACATGCTCTTATCTCATTTATTAGCGCTGGACAAATGAGGAGAATGTGAATATTGGTCTCCACGCTTTGATTGCACAATTTACAATTGTTGCTAGTCCTTTGCTTAGACTATTTTGGAATAAAGTCTAATGGTGGGAGACCATCAAATCTGTGTCATGGTTTTATTTTTTCAAAATTTTGACTAGCATGTACTAAGACATTGTCGTCTAAATTCTGCAAAGAAATTATATGATAGCAAATGGGCTGCAAAGGTGTTGTTCCCATACCTTGCCGAAAGCCCGTTTGATTCCGGGGGATTATCTTCTGATCTGTTGCCCAGGAATAGATGTTGTGAAGGAGTCTTGGAAAGTGCTTTTGCTTTGTTTCGGAACTGGGCAATTAAGCAGTAGTTGGCAGGGTTGGACTTGTCGCCCCCCCTTTGAAGATTGGATAGATAATCGCTTCCTTCCAATAGTATTGTACAACCTTACTTTGTAAAATGTAATTATATGGGGGTGTTCGTTTTCTCAACCAGAATTCTGCGTTTGATTTAAATAGGACTTGAGGAAGCCCATTGCAGCTAGGCAAGCAATGAGTGCAGCTTTTTGAGGAGGGGGGGGGGGGGCGTACCCCCGAGGAAAGTAATCCTTGACGGTTAATGTTAGATTTCTTTCAACCTGATGCAATGCTAAGCCATAGGGTTATTTGCACAGTATAGCGTATATGGGTATGAATCCACATAACTTCAATGATGTTGACATTGTTTGCTTTATCCAAAATTCTCAGAATTGGTCATGATGTTGTTTCTTTGCAGCTCATACCTTTTGTACTTGTAGTAACTCCTGCAGATTCTTCTTCGGGGTTCTTAGTTCTCATTGTACCTCTTTCTATTTGTATTCTGAGGGTCTGGGTACTCCAGTTTCCTCTGTTACTAGAAGGAACAAAAAATGTGCCATGTTGTAGTAGGAGTCAGGAAAATGTGTATGAGGTTTTTAAACAACTTGCACCCACTCTTGTGAAGGTTATCCTCGTATTTGTGGCAGTGTTCAAATAAGAGTGCAGAGCGTGCCTCAATGTCATGTGACTGTATTCTATTATTTTTTAATTTCCATTTTAATTTATTTCAATTCTCCCAGTGTGGTAAGGCTAATAGAATATTTGCTTTTGAATGAGTAGTAGTCGGAGTGGTGAGTTTGTATCTAGGGAAAATTATCACTTTCTAAACGCTGATCAATTCTATAATGTATAGTGTACAGAAACAATGGGAGACATGCAGCAGTATAATCTATTACGATATTGCTGTTTGTGAGAATGTCTGTGAAGGCAGGAGATTGGTCCCCTATAAATCTTCTGTTTAGGATTATTGAGACCGCCGAGTTACACAAGGTCAAGATGTTCTCTCCTAATACGTTATGACGCTTGAGTAGGTGTACGCCCTGGTAGGCAATATTCAACAGAGAATCTTTTAGGGAGTGTTGGTCTTCTTTATAATGGAAAAAATACCTTTGCATTAAAATCTCCCGATAAAAGGATGGAAGTATTATTGTTTTAAATCTGTGCACAATGTATGTAATGTGTCTACTGTTCTGTGCTTCTCCTTTAACAAAGGGTTTATATGGATGTTAACTATGATTAAAGAGGATTGTTCACTGCTAGGGCCAGTACTCATTTATTGATATGAGAATTATTTTTAACTGTAAAGCAGAAGAAACCTTCATTGCCAACTTGTCCTTTGGCTGACCTTTTATTTTCCTTTGATTGCATAGTTATTGAATTAAATGTAACTTATTAATGTGATAGAAATCTACATAGCTCATGAAGAATATTAATATGAAATTGTTTCCAATAGGAGAACACTTCTTGATTTTGAATGATGTTCAGTAGGTCTCTAACATTCCCTGAACAAACGTTTAAGGAACTGGTAGTTGAGGAACTGGGTGAATAATATAAAGACTGATCTTTCATTCAATTCACTGTTGAGTTAATTAATTCTGGCAACAACTGGCTCCAGTCTTTATTTAAGCTGGATTGATCCTTTACCACATTACATTGCCTTCCAAAGGGTTGTGAGGAAGAGATCAGTAAGTTTGATGGCCTGATTTTGGCAACACTTGTAGTTTTTCCAAAAGCACTTCTCAAAATTGATTTAGTAGACTCTATTTTTAGGAAAAAGTGATTGAAATTAGAAATTGATTTGTTTACAGTTTACTCTGTTTGGCAATTAACTAACAAGCCAGGTAGGCCTTTTCATGATATTTACAGATTTTTAATCCCAATGTTTTAAACAGATCTTTTATCGAGAAGACCAAAGTTGAAATGTTTATTGTAATCCATGTGGCTAAAATGGGGTTATTTAATTGTGTCCCACGTGGTGTTAGGAATTCTGTGGCATCAATATATGTTGGGTTAAGATTCACCACATGCTTCTTTTCTCTTTAGAAGTTTGATAATGTTGCCATGGTTTAAGACCTCGCTATCCTTAGTTTGATATTCTGGCAAAAACAGTAACTTTATTGTGATGGCTTCAGGGCGCGTTTTTGACAAGCTTGAAGATGTGGGGCTACACCCCTCTGCCAAACAGTGTTTAGATTTTCAGTGGTGATTGCTAGGTACGGGGTGTCCTTTGACTTCATGTGCAGTTATATAGATAACTATAATTTTAGACTGTGTTTATTTTGATCTTTGATTGATTGTTACACATAATTTCTGCGGAGCCAATTTGAATAGTGTGGGTTTCCAAATGGATTCTGGTCTCTGCTTGCATTAAGGTAAATTTACATAGCTTTTGCTTATGATGATGCTCTCTTCCTAGGAACCTTCATTTACAGAATCATTAGGGGTCTAGGTTACTTGATTTGTTGATTTTAATTTCTTGATCCGAGTTTCTCGCATTTGTGAAATATTGGAACTTGCCTTCTGCAACCTTTTCTATTTCTGCTTTGATAATGGTTTTGAGGAGAAGTTGGAGTTTCCAAAGCTGGGATGTCCTCACAATTTGGAATAGGATGTACTTCAACCAGATATTTAATTTGGCCTTGATGTGTGGTCTTGAGTAAGTGTTTTTTTTTTTCACTTGAGTTTTCCGCAGGGGGTTTTCTATATGGATGATTTTCAAGATTGGTGTTTTGTGACAAGATATTTGAATCATAGAGCAGTCTTTGAGTTTAGATTGAAACATAATTTTTTGGAGTATTGCGATCAGAAATTGTTATTGAGGTTGTGTTTTTTATTGCCATTAAAGTGGTTAATGCTGTTGGAAGTAAGCTTAATTTACCTATTATAAAAGAACATAAAGAGGTGTTTGATTTTGCTTGTACCTCAGACCTGGCCAATAGTATTGGGTTATTCATATTTTCTAGTTTTGTGTCAATGATGAAGGCAAAAACTGCAAGTGTATTGAAAAGTGCTACTTGTATATCCAGTTTGAGTGACAATTTAGGACTTTAACTTTGGCTTGGAGTGTGCCCAGCATAGTGGACCACCATTCTTCAGTTGGAACCGCTAAGATTTCAGGGTCGATTTTCTTTTAAACATGTAAGCCTTAGTGATAATGTCCGTTTTAAAAACTGATTTGTTAGATGTGAAGTGAATGGAATTGTCAGTGTTTGTGGTAAAGATGCTTTCCATTCTTCTTTCAAGTTCTTTTGTAATTTCACAAGCTTGACTGATTGCTGCAGTAGAGTGACATGTACTGCTATGTGCCCGTCTCTGTGAGTTTTCTGTTCTTGAGATCTCGGCAATGATCTCATTATGATTTACTCCTTGTTTTGTTCCGTCTATGGAGTTATCGTATTTGTTTCCACTAACTAACTATTTATTGTATCATTGGGCCCCAGTGTACCGACTTTTTATGAAGGAATTTAAGG